>NW_026277734.1:90000-122500 GCF_023373465.1 Oncorhynchus keta | reverse complement strand
CACCAGAGACTCTCTAACACAGGACTGTTATACCCTGCTGTGTTCACCAGAGACTCTCTAACACAGGACTGTTATAACCTACTGTGTTCACCAGAGACTCTAACACAGGACTGTTATAACCTACTGTGTTCACCAGAGACTCTAACACAGGACTGTTATAACCTACTGTGTTCACCAGAGACTCTCTAACACAGGACTGTTATAACCTACTGTGTTCACCAGAGACTCTAACACAGGACTGTTATAACCTACTGTGTTCACCAGAGACTCTCTAACACAGGGCTGTTATAACCTACTGTGTTCACCAGAGACTCTCTAACACAGGGCTGTTATAACCTACTGTGTTCACCAGAGACTCTCTAACACAGGACTGTTATAACCTGCTGTGTTCACCAGAGACTCTCTAACACAGGACTGTTATACCCTGCTGTGTTCACCAGAGACTCTCTAACACAGGACTGTTATACCCTGCTGTGTTCACCAGAGACTCTATAACACAGGACTGTTATAACCTACTGTGTTCACCAGAGACTCTCTAACACAGGACTGTTATACCCTGCTGTGTTCACCAGAGACTCTCTAACACAGGACTGTTATACCCTACTGTGTTCACCAGAGACTCTCTAACACAGGACTGTTATACCCTGCTGTGTTCACCAGAGACTCTCTAACACAGGGCTGTTATACCCTGCTGTGTTCACCAGAGACTCTCTAACACAGGGCTGTTATACCCTGCTGTGTTCACCAGAGACTCTCTAACACAGGGCTGTTATACCCTGCTGTGTTCACCAGAGACTCTCTAACACAGGGCTGTTATAACCTACTGTGTTCACCAGAGACTCTCTAACACAGGACTGTTATACCCTGCTGTGTTCACCAGAGACTCTCTAACACAGGACTGTTATACCCTGCTGTGTTCACCAGAGACTCTCTAACACAGGACTGTTATACCCTGCTGTGTTCACCAGAGACTCTCTAACACAGGGCTGTTATAACCTACTGTGTTCACCAGAGACTCTCTAACACAGGACTGTTATAACCTACTGTGTTCACCAGAGACTCTCTAACACAGGACTGTTATACCCTACTGTGTTCACCAGAGACTCTCTAACACAGGACTGTTATAACCTACTGTGTTCACCAGAGACTCTCTAACACAGGACTGTTATACCCTACTGTGTTCACCAGAGACTCTCTAACACAGGACTGTTATAACCTACTGTGTTCACCAGAGACTCTCTAACACAGGACTGTTATAACCTACTGTGTTCACCAGAGACTCTCTAACACAGGACTGTTATACCCTGCTGTGTTCACCAGAGACTCTCTAACACAGGACTGTTATACCCTGCTGTGTTCACCAGAGACTCTCTAACACAGCACTGTTATAACCTACTGTGTTCACCAGAGACTCTAACACAGGACTGTTATAACCTACTGTGTTCACCAGAGACTCTCTAACACAGGACTGTTATAACCTACTGTGTTCACCAGAGACTCTAACACAGGACTGTTATAACCTACTGTGTTCACCAGAGACTCTCTAACACAGGGCTGTTATAACCTACTGTGTTCACCAGAGACTCTCTAACACAGGGCTGTTATAACCTACTGTGTTCACCAGAGACTCTCTAACACAGGACTGTTATAACCTGCTGTGTTCACCAGAGACTCTCTAACACAGGACTGTTATACCCTGCTGTGTTCACCAGAGACTCTCTAACACAGGACTGTTATACCCTGCTGTGTTCACCAGAGACTCTCTAACACAGGACTGTTATACCCTGCTGTGTTCACCAGAGACTCTCTAACACAGGACTGTTATACCCTGCTGTGTTCACCAGAGACTCTATAACACAGGACTGTTATACCCTGCTGTGTTCACCAGAGACTCTCTAACACAGGACTGTTATAACCTACTGTGTTCACCAGAGACTCTCTAACACAGGACTGTTATACCCTGCTGTGTTCACCAGAGACTCTCTAACACAGGACTGTTATACCCTACTGTGTTCACCAGAGACTCTCTAACACAGGACTGTTATACCCTGCTGTGTTCACCAGAGACTCTCTAACACAGGGCTGTTATACCCTGCTGTGTTCACCAGAGACTCTCTAACACAGGGCTGTTATACCCTGCTGTGTTCACCAGAGACTCTCTAACACAGGGCTGTTATAACCTACTGTGTTCACCAGAGACTCTCTAACACAGGACTGTTATACCCTGCTGTGTTCACCAGAGACTCTCTAACACAGGACTGTTATACCCTGCTGTGTTCACCAGAGACTCTCTAACACAGGACTGTTATACCCTGCTGTGTTCACCAGAGACTCTCTAACACAGGGCTGTTATAACCTACTGTGTTCACCAGAGACTCTCTAACACAGGACTGTTATAACCTACTGTGTTCACCAGAGACTCTCTAACACAGGACTGTTATACCCTACTGTGTTCACCAGAGACTCTCTAACACAGGACTGTTATAACCTACTGTGTTCACCAGAGACTCTCTAACACAGGACTGTTATAACCTACTGTGTTCACCAGAGACTCTCTAACACAGGACTGTTATAACCTACTGTGTTCACCAGAGACTCTCTAACACAGGACTGTTATACCCTGCTGTGTTCACCAGAGACTCTCTAACACAGGACTGTTATAACCTACTGTGTTCACCAGAGACTCTCTAACACAGGACTGTTATACCCTGCTGTGTTCACCAGAGACTCTCTAACACAGGGCTGTTATAACCTACTGTGTTCACCAGAGACTCTCTAACACAGGACTGTTATACCCTGCTGTGTTCACCAGAGACTCTCTAACACAGGGCTGTTATAACCTACTGTGTTCACCAGAGACTCTCTAACACAGGGCTGTTATAACCTACTGTGTTCACCAGAGACTCTCTAACACAGGACTGTTATACCCTGCTGTGTTCACCAGAGACTCTCTAACACAGGACTGTTATAACCTACTGTGTTCACCAGAGACTCTCTAACACAGGACTGTTATACCCTGCTGTGTTCACCAGAGACTCTCTAACACAGGGCTGTTATAACCTACTGTGTTCACCAGAGACTCTCTAACACAGGACTGTTATACCCTGCTGTGTTCACCAGAGACTCTCTAACACAGGGCTGTTATAACCTACTGTGTTCACCAGAGACTCTCTAACACAGGACTGTTATACCCTGCTGTGTTCACCAGAGACTCTCTAACACAGGGCTGTTATAACCTACTGTGTTCACCAGAGACTCTCTAACACAGGACTGTTATAACCTACTGTGTTCACCAGAGACTCTCTAACACAGGGCTGTTATACCCTGCTGTGTTCACCAGAGACTCTCTAACACAGGACTGTTATAACCTACTGTGTTCACCAGAGACTCTCTAACACAGGACTGTTATACCCTGCTGTGTTCACCAGAGACTCTCTAACACAGGACTGTTATACCCTGCTGTGTTCACCAGAGACTCTCTAACACAGGACTGTTATACCCTGCTGTGTTCACCAGAGACTCTCTAACACAGGACTGTTATACCCTGCTGTGTTCACCAGAGACTCTCTAACACAGGGCTGTTATACCCTGCTGTGTTCACCAGAGACTCTCTAACACAGGACTGTTATACCCTACTGTGTTCACCAGAGACTCTCTAACACAGGGCTGTTATACCCTGCTGTGTTCACCAGAGACTCTCTAACACAGGACTGTTATAACCTACTGTGTTCACCAGAGACTCTCTAACACAGGACTGTTATGCCCTGCTGTGTTCACCAGAGACTCTCTAACACAGGACTGTTATACCCTGCTGTGTTCACCAGAGACTCTCTAACACAGGACTGTTATACCCTGCTGTGTTCACCAGAGACTCTCTAACACAGGACTGTTATACCCTGCTGTGTTCACCAGAGACTCTCTAACACAGGACTGTTATAACCTGCTGTGTTCACACTTAGACACACAGAAGCTCTACACACTGAGAGGGAAAGAAATGCACACACACACAAACACACCATTACTTGATAAGTACATTCTCTTTGTACATGTTTACATCATATCTGTAGAACTAATGCCTCAGATTCACCTGAAGGTCACATCATATCTGTAGAACTAATACCTCAGATTCACCTGGGGGTTACATCATATCTGTAGAACTAATACCTCAGATTCACCTGGGGTTACATCATATCTGTAGAACTCTCAGATTCACCTATCTGGGGTAGAACTAATACCTCAGATTCAGAAACTAATGCCTCAGATTCACCTGAAGGTTACATCATATCTGTAGAACTAATACCTCAGATTCACCTGAACTAGGTTGCATCATATCTGTAGAACTAATACCTCAGATTCACCTGGAGGTTACATCATATCTGTAGAACTAATGCCTCAGATTCACCTGAAGGTTACATCATATCTGTAGAACTAATACCTCAGATTCACCTGGGGGTTACATCATATCTGTAGAACTAATACCTCAGATTCACCTGGGGGTTACATCATATCTGTAGAACTAATACCTCAGATTCACCTGAAGGTTACATCATATCTGTAGAACTAATACCTCAGATTCACCTGGAGGTTACATCATATCTGTAGAACTAATACCTCAGATTCACCTGAAGGTTACATCATATCTGTAGAACTAATACTCATCATATCTGTAGAACTAATACCTCAGATTCACCTGAAGGTTACATCATATCTGTAGAACTAATACCTCAGATTCACCTGAAGGTTACATCATATCTGTAGAACTAATACCTCAGATTCACCTGAAGGTTACATCATATCTGTAGAACTAATACCTCAGATTCACCTGGGGTTGCATCATATCTGTAGAACTAATACCTCAGATTCATCAACTAATACTCAGATTCACCTGACATCTAATACCTCAGATTCACCATGAAGGTTACATCATATCTGTAGAACTAATACCTCAGATTCACCTGGGGGTTACATCATATCTGTAGAACTAATACCTCAGATTCACCTGAAGGTTACATCATATCTGTAGAACTAATACCTCAGATTCACCTGAAGGTTGCATCATATCTGTAGAACTAATACCTCAGATTCACCTGAAGGTTACATCATATCTGTAGAACTAATACCTCAGATTCACCTGAAGGTTACATCATATCTGTAGAACTAATACCTCAGATTCACCTGAAGTTGACATCATATCTGTAGAACTAATACCTCAGATTCACCTGAAGTTGACATAATAGTTGACAACTCAACCAAATGTAAATCAAAAGTAGCCGTTGAAATGACATCTGTGCTCAGTGGGATATCTCTCTCCACAACGCCTGAATCTACCCAGCATGGCAGTGGGGGTGGATTTTCCCATGTTTAAACTGTGACTGGTGACATCATTTTGCCTACCATACTTCTTCTACTCATGTTTTTCCCTTCTTCCCTGTACGAGAGTCATAGCCTCTGTATGCTATTTCCATTCCACTTCTCCAGCCCTACTGACATATTTTATTTTATTTATTTTATTTCACCTTTGTTTAACCAGGTAGGCAAGTTGAGAACAAGTTCTCATTTACAATTGCGACCTGGCCAAGATAAAGCAAAGCAGTTTGACACATACAACAACACAGAGTTACACATGGAGTAAAACAAACATACAGTCATTAATACAGTAGAAAAATAAGTCTATATACGATGTGAGCAAATGAGGTGAGAAGGGAGGTAAAGGCAAAAAAAGGGCATGGTGGCGAAGTAAAAACACTGGAATTGTAGATTTGCAGAAGGTGAATGTGCAAAGTAGAAAGACTGGATAGTATAGCATTTGTGAATGTGTGTATTTATTTATAATAATGTATAGTATTTCATAAAACAAGGCAGAGTTCAGGTGATGCACACAATATTGCTCCTGTGTGTCTGTGTGTAATGCTGTGAACATATTCATAGACTCAAAATCAAAACCAGATTTGTAAGCCAATGAATAACAGCCAACAAATGTTATTACAACCATAACACTGAATTTTCAGACAGGTGTTGTGGAGGGATTGTGTATCAAACAGGTGGTTGTTTAGTTTTTCTTCTTAGCCAGCTTAACCGTTAGATGACATTACCTTAGTCAATAACCAGAATGAATGTTGACTGAATTATTTTGTTTTCTGCTTTTGAACAAAAGACAGGACCTGTTCCAACAGAAGGCTATTTTAATTCTACATTCTTAACTAACTCTTCTTTTTCTTCTTTTATTTCACCTTTATTTAACCAGGTAGGCTAGTTGAGAACAAGTTCTCATTTGCAACTGCGACCTGGCCAAGATAAAGCATAGCAGTGTGAACAGACAACACAGAGTTACACATGGAGTAAACAATTAACAAGTCAATAACACAGTAGAAAAAAAAGAGAGTCTATATACATTGTGTGCAAAAGGCATGAGGAGGTAGGCGAATAATTACAATTTTGCAGATTAACACTGGAGTGATAAATGATCAGATGGTCATGTACAGGTAGAGATATTGGTGTGCAAAAGAGCAGAAAGGTAAATAAATAAAAACAGTATGGGGATGAGGTAGGTAAAACTGGGTGGGCTATTTACCGATAGAGTATGTACAGCTGCAGCGATCGGTTAGCTGCTCAGATAGCAGATGTTTGAAGTTGGTGAGGGAGATAAAAGTCTCCAACTTCAGCGATTTTTGCAATTCGTTCTTCTTTGAAAAGATATAGTAGCTTTTTGTAAATTCAGATACCCAGATATTTATAAGCGTGGACACGATCAATGAGGGCACCGTCCAAAGTAGGTATGCATTAATCATCAGATACATTTTTACATGATTTGGAAAATAACATACACTTGTTTTTATCTGCATTAAGTAACCATTTCAGTTCAACAAAAGCGTTCTGCAGGGCAATAAAGACAGATTAAAGCTCTGATAGAGTCTAGTCAGCTGTGGGGGCAATAACATGCACCACAGTGTCATCTGCATTCAGGTGACAATATTGTTAATGTAAATAGTGAAAAAACAGGACCGAGAATCAATCCCTGTGGGACTCTATGTTAAATCCAGAAAACCTGATTTAACACCATCAGTAAACACACACTGTATTCTGTCCTTTAACATAGTTTCAAACCAGCCTGGTCATGATCAATTGATGAAAGCCTTTGAATAAGTAATGTGCAATCCACAGTGTTGAAGGCTTTAGACAGGTCAACAACAAACAAAAGGTCTGCACAATGTGTTTTCTCATCCAAACATTAAAGACATCATTTAAAACCAATGAAGTATCAGAGATGGTGCTATGACCTGGTCTGGAACCTGACTAGTGTACATTTAGAATACATTTCATTGTTATAAAATATCTAAAGTGAGTATTTACCAAGGATTCTAGAATCTTTGCTGGGCAATAGAGTTTGGAAATGGAACTATATTATTTGAAGGGGGAGTATATGAGCCGCCTTTCAGACCCTGTGGATGGTACTTAGAAATAAATTTAGGGTTAAAAATATGTGTTGGAGATGCAATCAGACGAGCAGAAAGCTGCTTCGAGGAGGGCTGCGAAAGTAGCCCAAGTAGCATGGGAAAGTAGCCCAAGTAACATGGGAAAGTAGCCCAAGTAGCATGGGAAAGTAGCCCAAGTAGCATGGGAAAGTAGCCCAAGTAACATGGGAAAGTAGCCCAAGTAACATGGGAAAGTAGCCCAAGTAACATGGGAAAGTAGCCCAAGTAGCATGGGAAAGTAGCCCAAGTAGCATGGGAAAGTAGCCCAAGTAGAATGGGAAAGTAGCCCAAGTAGCATGGGAAAGTAGCCCAAGTAGCATGGGAAAGTAGCCCAAGTCTTACACCGAAACACATGAGCCAATTATGAGGCAATCGAACAGATAAAAGCCACGAGCTCAGCCAGATGAATGACAACACAGTAAACTGAATGACTCTGGATACCCATGACAAAAGAGCCATTGATGCCTGATCCAAGTGAAAGCTGGAGAATGCTTTGAGACCATGACAGGGACAGGGTGGGGCATTCTAGGTAGTGTAGTATAACTTGGCATGAGGTGGAAAGAGAGGGACCATGACAGGGACAGGGTGGGACACTCTAGGTAGTGTAGTATAACTTGGCATGAGGTGGAAAGAGAGGGACCATGACAGGGACAGGGTGGGGCATTCTAGGTAGTGTAGTATAACTTGGCATGAGGTGGAAAGAGAGGGACCATGACAGGGACAGGGTGGGGCATTCTAGGTAGTGTAGTATAACTTGGCATGAGGTGGAAAGAGAGGGACCATGACAGGGACAGGGTGGGGCATTCTAGGTAGTGTAGTATAACTTGGCATGAGGTGGAAAGAGAGGGACCATGACAGGGACAGGGTGGGGCATTCTAGGTAGTGTAGTATAACTTGGCATGAGGTGGAAAGAGAGGGACCATGACAGGGACAGGTGGGGCATTCTAGGTAGTGTAGTATAACTTGGCATGAGGTGGAAAGAGAGGGACCATGACAGGGACAGGGTGGGGCATTCTAGGTAGTGTAGTATAACTTGGCATGAGGTGGAAAGAGAGGGACCATGACAGGGACAGGGTGGGACACTCTAGGTAGTGTAGTATAACTTGGCATGAGGTGGAAAGAGAGGGACCATGACAGGGACAGGGTGGGACACTCTAGGTAGTGTAGTATAACTTGGCATGAGGTGGAAAGAGAGGGACCGTGGCAATAAAGAATGGAAGCAGAGCGGTATTGTTCACAGCTTGTCCCATCAAAGACTATCGTTGGTGGAAGTGCCAAAACAACTAACGGCAATGAGAAATCCCTCATAACTGCCAATTTGGTATTAATACGGTGTATCTGCAACATTTTAATGGAGTGGCTTTCATATTTCACCATATTTCACTTGGTGAAAATGCAGAAACTGATGTATCTATGCCTTCTTCTCTCCTATTCAATAAATAGCTGTCAAATACTAGAGCAGAAAATTCCCCACAGTGGTTTTCCATTATAGTGTGTGTCCCACCCTTTTCATTCCTATAACTGCTTTTCCTAATTAGAATATTGGTTCTGCATCTCTGCAGTATTTTTACACCCTGTACCAGCTGCAGATCTCCTTCTTGTACCCTGGATTGGACTCTATTCCACTACTTCAAATGAAACAACATTGGCAGGGTATCCTAGTGGTTAGAGTGTTGGGCTAGTAACCACAAGGTTGCAAGTTCAAATCCTCTGAGCTGACAAGGTACAAATCTGTTGTTCTACCACTGAACAAGGCAGTTAACCCACTGTTCCTAGGCCCTAATTGATATTAACAATTTGTTCTTAATGTTTTGTCGTGCGATCGATAAACTTACACAAACGTTTGGATTGCTTTCGCTGTAAAGTATCATTTCAAAATCTGACACAACAGGTGGATTAACAAAAGGCTAAACTGTGTTTTCCTATATTGCACTTGTGATTTCATGAATATAAATATTTGTAGTAATATTTATTGAATGTAGCGCTATGCAGCGGTTGTTGATGACACTTATCCCGATAGGGGGATTGCAGCCATAACAGGTTAACAAATTGACAGACTTTCAGCTTCAAGAGAAGGGAAGTACATGTTGAGTTCCCTGACAAACTACTGATGACTGGTTGAAGGAAACTGATAAGAATAGTGTCAGCTGTATTGTTAAAGTAAAGTGGAGTCTTTGATATTATTGACCATAACCTTTTGAAAAATAAAAAAATCACACTACAATTGAAAAGTTTGGAGTCACTCAGAAATGTCCACGTTTTCCATGAAAACATGCATGAAATAAGTTGCAAAACGAATAGGAAATATAGTCAAGATGTTGACAAGGTTACTGTTCCTAGGCCCTGATTGAAATTAAGAAATTGTTCTTAACTGACTTGCCTGGTAAAATAAAAACCATCAATGGGGGAAATGTAAAATGTAACTGCTTCAGTTGATTGGAGCATAGTGCTTTCCACACCACACATAGTGCTTTCCACACCACACATAGTGCTTGTCACACCACACATAGTGCTTTCCACACCACACATAGTGCTTTCCACACCACACATAGTGCTTTCCACACCACACATAGTGCTTTCCACACCACACATAGTGCTTTCCACACCACACATAGTGCTTGTCACACCACACATAGTGCTTTCCACACCACACATAGTGCTTTCCACACCACACATAGTGCTTTCCACACCACACATAGTGCTTTCCACACCACACATAGTGCTTTCCACACCACACACATAGTGCTTTCCACACCACACATAGTCTTTCACACCACACATAGTGCTTGTCACACCACACATAGTGCTTTCCACACCACACATAGTGCTTTCCACACCACACATAGTGCTTGTCACACCACACATAGTGCTTTCACACCACACATAGTGCTTTCCACACCACACATAGTGCTTTCCACACCACACATAGTGCTTTCCACACCACACATAGTGCTTTCCACACCACACATAGTGCTTGTCCACACCACACATAGTGCTTGTCACACCACACATAGTGCTTTCCACCACCACATAGTGCTTTCCACACCACACATAGTGCTTGTCCACACCACACATAGTGCTTTCCACACCACACATAGTGCTTTCCACACCACACATAGTGCTTTCCACACCACACATAGTGCTTTCCACACCACACATAGTGCTTTCCACCACCACACACACATAGTGCTTTCCACACCACACATAGTGCTTTCCACACCTTTCCACACATAGTGCTTTCCACACCACACATAGTGCTTTCCACACCACACATAGTGCTTAGTGCTTGTCACACCACACATAGTGCTTGTCACACCACACATAGTGCTTTCCACACCACACATAGTGCTTTCCACACCACACATAGTGCTTTCCACACCACACATAGTGCTTGTCACACCACACATAGTGCTTTCCACACCACACATAGTGCTTTCCACACCACACATAGTGCTTTCCACACCACACACATAGTGCTTTCCACACCACACATAGTGCTTTCCACACCACACATAGTGCTTTCCACACCACACATAGTGCTTTCCACACCACACATAGTGCTTGTCACACACCACACATAGTGCTTTCACACCACACATAGTGCTTTCCACACCACACATAGTGCTTGTCACACCACACATAGTGCTTTCCACACCACACATAGTGCTTGTCACACCACACATAGTGCTTGTCACACCACACATAGTGCTTTCACACCACACATAGTGCTTTCCACACCACACATAGTGCTTTCCACACCACACATAGTGCTTTCCACACCACACATAGTGCTTTCCACCACACCACACATAGTGCTTTCCACACCACACATAGTGCTTGTCACACCACACATAGTGCTTTCCACACCACACATAGTGCTTTCCACACCACACATAGTGCTTTCACACCACACATAGTGCTTGTCACACCACACATAGTGCTTTCCACACCACACATAGTGCTTGTCACACCACACATAGTGCTTGTGCTTGTCACACCACACATAGTGCTTGTCACACCACACATAGTGCTTGTCACACCACACATAGTGCTTAGTGCTCACACCACCACACATAGTGCTTTCCACACCACACATAGTGCTTTCCACACCACACATAGTGCACACCACACATAGTGCTTTCCACACCACACATAGTGCTTTCCACACCACACATAGTGCTTTCCACACCACACATAGTGCTTTCCACACCACACATAGTGCTTGTCACACCACACATAGTGCTTTCCACACCACACATAGTGCTTTCCACACCACACATAGTGCTTGTCACACCACACATAGTGCTTTCCACACCACACATAGTGCTTGTCACACCACACATAGTGCTTTCCACACCACACATAGTGCTTTCCACACCACACATAGTGCTTGTCACACCACACATAGTGCTTGTCACACCACACATAGTGCTTTCCACACCACACATAGTGCTTTCACACCACACATAGTGCTTGTCACACCACACATAGTGCTTTCCACACCACACACATAGTGCTTTCCACACCACACATAGTGCTTGTCTTTCCACACACACACACATAGTGCTTTCCACACCACACATAGTGCTTTCCACACCACACATAGTGCTTTCACACCACACATAGTGCTTTCCACACCACACATAGTGCTTTCCACACCACACATAGTGCTTTCCACACCACACATAGTGCTTTCCACACCACACATAGTGCTTTCCACACCACACATAGTGCTTTCCACACCACACATAGTGCTTGTCACACCACACATAGTGCTTTCCACACCACACATAGTGCTTTCCACACCACACATAGTGCTTTCCACACCACACATAGTGCTTTCCACACCACACATAGTGCTTTCCACACCACACATAGTGCTTTCCACACCACACATAGTGCTTTCCACACCACACATAGTGCTTTCCACACCACACATAGTGCTTTCCACACCACACATAGTGCTTGTCACACCACACATAGTGCTTTCCACACCACACATAGTGCTTTCCACACCACACATAGTGCTTGTCACACCACACATAGTGCTTTCCACACCACACATAGTGCTTGTCACACCACACATAGTGCTTTCCACACCACACATAGTGCTTTCACACCACACATAGTGCTTTCCACACCACACATAGTGCTTTCCACACCACACATAGTGCTTGTCACACCACACATAGTGCTTTCCACACCACACATAGTGCTTGCACACACACACACATAGTGCTTTCCACACCACACATAGTGCTTTCCACCACCACACATAGTGCTTTCCACACCACACATAGTGCTTTCCACACCACACATAGTGCTTTCCACACCACACATAGTGCTTTCCACACCACACATAGTGCTTGCCACACCACACATAGTGCTTTCCACACCACACATAGTGCTTTCCACACCACACATAGTGCTTGTCACACCACACATAGTGCTTTCCACACCACACATAGTGCTTTCCACACCACACATAGTGCTTTCCACACCACACATAGTGCTTTCCACACCACACATAGTGCTTGTCACACCACACATAGTGCTTTGCTTGCTCACACCACACATAGTGCTTTCCACACCACACATAGTGCTTGTCACACCACACATAGTGCTTTCCACACCACACATAGTGCTTGTGCTTTCCACACCACACATAGTGCTTTCCACACCACACATAGTGCTTGTCACACCACACATAGTGCTTTCCACACCACACATAGTGCTTGTCACACCACACATAGTGCTTGTCACACCACACATAGTGCTTTCCACACCACACATAGTGCTTTCCACACCACACATAGTGCTTTCCACACCACACATAGTGCTTTCCACACCACACATAGTGCTTTCCACACCACACATAGTGCTTTCCACACCACACATAGTGCTTTCCACACCACACATAGTGCTTTCCACACCACACATAGTGCTTGTCACACCACACATAGTGCTTGTCCACACCACACATAGTGCTTTCCACACCACACATAGTGCTTTCACACCACACATAGTGCTTTCCACACCACACATAGTGCTTTCCACACCACACATAGTGCTTTCCACACCACACATAGTGCTTTCACACCACACATAGTGCTTGTCACACCACACATAGTGCTTGTCACACACACATAGTGCTTGTCACACCACACATAGTGCTTGTCACACCACACATAGTGCTTGTCACACCACACATAGTGCTTGTCACACCACACATAGTGCTTGTCACACCACACATAGTGCTTGTCACACCACACATAGTGCTTGTCACACCACACATAGTGCTTGTCACACCACACATAGTGCTTGTCACACCACACATAGTGCTTGTCACACCACACATAGTGCTTGTCACACCACACATAGTGCTTGTCACACCACACATAGTGCTTTCCACACCACACATAGTGCTTTCCACACCACACATAGTGCTTGTCACACCACACATAGTGCTTTCCACACCACACATAGTGCTTGTCCACACACACATATAGTGCTTGTCACACCACACATAGTGCTTGTCACACCACACATAGTGCTTGTCACACCACACATAGTGCTTGTCACACCACACATAGTGCTTGTCACACCACACATAGTGCTTGTCACACCACACATAGTGCTTGTCACACCACACATAGTGCTTGCCACACCACATAGTGCACACCACAGTGCTTGCCACACCACACATAGTGCTTGCCACACCACACATAGTGCTTGCCACACCACACATAGTGCTTGTCACACACATAGTGCTTGTCACACATAGTGCTTGCCACACCACACATAGTGCTTGCCACACCACACATAGTGCTTGCCACACCACACATAGTGCTTGCCACACCACACATAGTGCTTGCCACACCACACATAGTGCTTGCCACACCACACATAGTGCTTGCCACACCACACATAGTGCTTGCCACACCACACATAGTGCTTGCCACACCACACATAGTGCTTGCCACACCACACATAGTGCTTGCCACACCACACATAGTGCTTGCCACACCACACATAGTGCTTGCCACACCACACACACATAGTGCTTGCCACACCACACATAGTGCTTGCCACACCACACATAGTGCTAGTGCTTGCACACCACACATAGTGCTTGCCACACCACACATAGTGCTTGTCACACCACACATAGTGCTTGCCACACCACACATAGTGCTTGCCACACCACACATAGTGCTTGCCACACCACACATAGTGCTTGCCACACCACACATAGTGCTTGCCACACCACACATAGTGCTTGCCACACCACACATAGTGCTTGCCACACCAAAGCTGGGCTTTAAGTCACTCATGGAACATATACTGTATGTTAACAGAAAGTTGCTTTGGATAACAGCATCTTGCTGAATTACCATATCAAGACCTGAACTCTCTGCCCTCTGGTAACAGTATGATTTTGCCTGCACTCTGGATAAAAGGCTTTGCAGCCAGAAGCAGTGGAAGTTTCTTGGCAAAGTCTGTCTTGAGGAGACAGGACTCAGTAAATAGTAGTTGGTCTTTTATATCCCAGGGTGCAGATGGGTTTCATACTAAACAATGAGTGACATCATCTGTATACCCTGACAACAACTGATGTTACTCTAGAAAACATATTTGTCCATTTAGATCAATAGGATTGGTGTTGATGAGTGATTTGTGATTTAGAGCCATTTGGCCTAATAAGAGTTTTGATTGGTCTGAAAGAGAGGATGTGATTGAGACCCATCATCTACTTAAACGATGAAGCCAGAGAGGCCGGTGTTGGGAGGATATATTGGCACGGGTGTTGTTAGGCCAGAGATGAAGTCGAGGGCCGCCAAACCGTGTCAATATATCCTCCAAACTCCTGCTTCAAGGGCATTATCACATTTATACAACGGGTTACCAACATATTCAAACAATTATTGACATATTTTCATAAAAATATATTTTTAATTAATTTATTCATACCATTTCATCCTTCCACGAGATATATCCCCAACACAAATCTAGGGTTGGTTCCCAAGCTGGCTGGTCTTTCATTCTATCGGTTCGGTTGCCAGAGACGCGACCCAGTAGTTAGGTATTTTTGTTCTAAATCTATGGACACGACACCAGTCGTTTGTTCTAAATGTTCTGTTGCCATGATGGCTGGCAACGTTCTTATCCATTGCTTGCTAGCTAGCCAACTTTGGCTAACACAGTCGCATCAAACAGTGTAGCCAGAATAACAACAAAGTAGCTGCATTTGCGTTTGTTTAAGCTGTTTTCTTGTGATTTATTTTGGGATACAACCATAACAATGAGCTAATGATGTGAGATATCGCCTCGCATAGAACATTTGCTCTCTCACCAGGGCACTGTTCACAATCACTTCAAACTGAAGCTGGATTTACAGAAAACTAGCTGCATTTCGTGTTTTTCTATTGACATTTGTTCGTATATATGCATCAACATTTGTCTGATTTCGACTGGCTAAGGAAAGCTGCCAGCCTGTCTGTCTCGTCCCGACTCCTGACACGTTCACTACCATGGGACAGCTGGAGATCAAAATTCTATATTGAAACAATGTTGTAAATGTCAGAGAGACAGACAGCAAGGTTATTACAGATCTCTGCTGTTGAAAACCAAATGCTCGTCTAAAAGACATGGGAGATAATGTCTAGATGTTTTTATAGTGGAGATCAAGTTTATAACTTCCCTGCCTGGGCAGATGAGACAGTGGATTGGACAGATGAGACAGTGGATTGGACAGATGAGACAGTGGATTGGACAGATGAGACAGTGGATTGGACAGATGAGACAGGGGATTGGGCAGATGAGACAGTGGATTGGGCAGATGAGACAGTGGATTGGACAGATGAGACAGTGGATTGGACAGATGAGACAGTGGATTGGACAGATGAGACAGTGGATTGGACAGATGAGACAGTGGATTGGACAGATGAGACAGTGGATTGGACAGATGAGACAGTGGATTGGACAGATGAGACAGTGGATTGGACAGATGAGACAGTGGATTGGACAGATGAGACAGTGGATTGGACAGATGAGACAGTGGATTGGACAGATGAGACAGTGGATTGGACAGATGAGACAGTGGATTGGACAGATGAGACAGTGGATTGGACAGATGAGACAGTGGATTGGACAGTGGATTGGACAGATGAGACAGTGGATTGGGACAGATGAGACAGTGGATTGGACAGATGAGACAGTGGATTGGACAGATGAGACAGTGGATTGGACAGATGAGACAGTGGATTGGACAGATGAGACAGTGGATTGGACAGATGAGACAGTGGATTGGGCAGATGAGACAGTGGATTGGACAGATGAGACAGTGGATTGGACAGATGAGACAGTGGATTGGACAGATGAGACAGTGGATTGGACAGATGAGACAGTGGATTGGACAGATGAGACAGTGGATTGGACAGATGAGACAGTGGATTGGAGATGAGACAGATGAGACAGTGGATTGGACAGATGAGACAGTGGATTGGACAGATGAGACAGTGGACAGTGGATTGGACAGATGAGACAGTGGATTGGGCAGATGAGACAGTGGATTGGACAGATGAGACAGTGGATTGGGCAGATGAGACAGTGGATTGGGCAGATGAGACAGTGGATTGGACAGATGAGACAGTGGATTGGGCAGATGAGACAGTGGATTGGGCAGATGAGACAGGGGATTGTCCAGATGAGACAGGGGATTGTCCAGATGAGACAGTGGATTGGACAGATGAGACAGTGGATTGGACAGATGAGACAGTGGATTGGGCAGATGAGACAGTGGATTGGGCAGATGAGACAGGGGATTGTCCAGATGAGACAGTGGATTGTCCAGTCAGATGGAACAGAGTAAATAGGCATTTTAACATCATAGATTCAGCCGGTGGTAGTTACTGGAATAGACACTGGCTGGAATGCGGTTTTAACCAATCAGCATCCAGGATTAGACCCACCCGGTGTATAAGGAGACAATCACACAACACAGTATTATCCTAACTCCATGTTAAACCTAAAGGTGAGTGTTCAAAGCTCTCCAGAAAAGGTTTGCTTTGTAGAACAGTAAAACATAAATGTCATACATCATCCAAATGTATTTCCAGTAATCATTGGAATCATTAATGAAAACCAGACTCCTCTTCAGGTAAAATCAACATTTTCCCTCCACAGTCCATACTTTTAAGGTCTTTGAAAGCTACACATTTTCCATTACAACAATGTCCTTCAGGATATTTAAGTGCAAATCTGGCGTACCATTGTTAGCTACAATGTTGGATTTGGTATCTGGTTGGGGAGTATGGGGTTGGCACTGGTCTTTACAGGGTTAGGCTTAGGGTTGGCACTGGTCTTTACAGGGTTATATTAGGAGTCAATCACACCGCACCACATGTGTGGTGATCGTTGTTACGTAAAATGGCTGCCGTGGCACCACCCAAATGGGCGCTACACATTGGTGGTGGAAGGGGTGAAACAATGTCATGTGCTTTGACTTTGAGAAAAGGACAACCTAAAGTGCAAAAATACAAATCATTCTCAGAGTAGATGTTTCAGAGAGATATGCAGCCCAGAGAACGTAATGCCTCACTGTTGGCCTGCTGCCATGGTTACCTGGGAGACAGGGATAACGATAAAGGACCCTCCACCGGAACTCTCCGTGACGATGGCCAGGAACTTGGCATTGACGGCACAGAAGTGGTTGTCATGGACGTTCTTGGTGATGGGAATGCCGTCAAAGCAGTGCTCCCGGTTGGCCACTTTGCCGTAGACGTTTCGAAACTTGGAGCTTCGGTATGTCGGACGCCATGACATCTGATGGAGAAGAGATGGAGAGATATTAAGGAGGGAAGTTCAGAAAGGAGTTTCTGCAATACCAGCACTGGGCTGTATTGAAGGCACCAGTTAGTTGCTGTTTTATCATGTTGAATGTGCTGACATGGTGGTTTTCTGGTTACTGTATATGCTGGTCCATGTGAGCAGAAGACCAGCTGTTTAGTTGACAGGTTAGTGGGCATTCATGGTTAATAGCTTAGATCAACCGGCTGGTTGAACATAATTGGATTATTTTAGATTTAGGGAAAAAACACAAAATGATCATACCACATTAGAGTATTAAAGGAAAACGCCACCAAAAAAGTATATTTTGTTATTTTGGTCCATTGTTAAAATAGTCCCAAAATGTTTTGATTGTCAACAATCAACTTTCAAAATATAGAAATCATCTCTGTGTGATGCAGTTTGTATCATATGATGCAAAACACGTCATCATATGTGTATTTCATCATCATTTCTGTATTTTGAAAGTTTTATATCTTGAAAAATTGATTGCTGACAAGCAAAACATTTTGGGATTATGTCAACAATGGACTAATGAAACAAATACCAAAATATTGTTTTGGGGTGGAATTCTCCTTTAACTTTGAGATTGCTGTTCCAAAATCCCCAGAGAAACCCCCATTAGTAAAGACAGTAAAGAGGAGTGTTGCTTTCTTCAAAATCCCCAGAGAAACCCCCATTAGTAAAGACAGTAAAGAGGAGTGTTGCTGTTCCAAAATCCCCAGAGAAACCCCCATTAGTAAAGACAGTAAAGAGGAGTGTTGCTGGTCCAAAATCCCCAGAGAAACCCCCATTAGTAAAGACAGTAAAGAGGAGTGTTGCTGGTCCAAAATCCCCAGAGAAACCCCCATTAGTAAAGACAGTAAAGAGGAGTGTTGCTGGTCCAAAATCCCCAGAGAAACCCCCATTAGTAAAGACAGTAAAGAGGAGTGTTGCTGGTCCAAAATCCCCAGAGAAACCCCCATTAGTAAAGACAGTAAAGAGGAGTGTTGCTGGTCCAAAATCCCCAGAGAAACCCCCATTAGTAAAGACAGTAAAGAGGAGTGTTGCTGTTCCAAAATCCCTTCTGTCCACCCCTATAGTTCAGAGGAATTGTGTCAGTGCTGTCATGGCAATTCAAATCCCATGTTAGTCAGAGTGTGAAATGTTTGCAGTGTGGCAAACGTTCAACGCCACAAGAAAATATTTCACATAAAATAGCAAGTAAGTAAATAAAGGTAGACAAGAGCAGTCCCTCACAAGTGATTTGAGTCTGAAATCAGCAACTACGAACAAGGAGGCGGCTCCATGAAAGGATTCCTTTGTGACACATATGTCCTGAACTTGGACCCATGAAACCTTGCAAAACAGTAAGCCAGCCACTTCACTTCCCAGCGAGGGGAAGTGGTCGACTCCATCATAAAAACACTCAAACCACTACTTTTGTTCGTCGTTACCCACAAGCATGTACTGACCGAATTGTTGCCTTGCAGCGTGAGATACAACTATCTTCTGGGTCACACTTGACCTAATCACAGGTGTAGAGCTGGATGGCCCTTAGACACTGATCCAAGGACAGTTATGAGGTTTGTCCCACTAACGATCGATGATACATCAGGGAGGGTGAATAGATCCTAGGTGTGGTGAAGGGGAACGCCTGCTTGCAGACAGCGACAGGTAGCCTAGTGGTTAGAGCGTTGGGCCAGTAACTGAAAGATTGCTGGATCGAATCCCTGAGCTGACAAGATAAAAATCTGTTGTTCTGCCCCTAAACAAGGCAGTTAACCCACTGGTAGGCTGTCATTGTAAATAATCATTTGTTCTTAACTGAAAAAAAACAGACAGGAAGTTCTTCTGGAAAGGAGATTTACGACACTGTCAGATCTGTGACAAGATGACATCACCACAGCCACAATTCAGCATTGTTCTGGGGTGGGAACAGTGCTGTGTGCAAATAGAGATGTCCCTGTTTCCATGCAGGGACTGCAGTCTACATCTGGTCTTCAGCTGGTGGAGACCAAGCAGTGCACACAATCCAGTTAGCACATCCCCCCCACACGCAGACCAGTAATCACTCTCACCCATCCCACCCACAGGCAGACCAGTAATCCTTCTCACCCATCCCACCCACAGGCAGACCAGTAATCCCTCTCACCCATTCCACCCACAGGCAGACCAGTAATCACTCTCACCCACAGGCAGACCAGTAATCCCTCTCACCCATTCCACCCACAGGCAGACCAGTAATCAATCTCACCCATCCCACCCACGGGCAGACCAGTAATCACTCTCACCCATCCCACCCACGGGCAGACCAGTAATCACTCTCACCCATCCCACCCACAGGCAGACCAGTAATCAATCTCATCCATCCCACCCACAGGCAGACCAGTAATCACTCTCACCCACAGGCAGCCCAGTAATCACTCTCACCCATCCCACCCACAGGCAGCCCAGTAATCACTCTCACCCATCCCACCCATGGGCAGATCAGTAATCACTCTCACCCATCCCACCCACAGGCAGCCCAGTAATCACTCTCACCCACAGGCAGCCCAGTAATCACTCTCACCCATCCCACCCACAGGCAGCCCAGTAATCACTCTCACCCACAGGCAGCCCAGTAATCACTCTCACCCATCCCACCCATGGGCAGATCAGTAATCACTCTCACCCATCCCACCCACAGGCAGCCCAGTAATCACTCTCACCCATCCCACCCATGGGCAGATCAGTAATAATAAATAATATATGCCATTTAGCAGACGCTTTTATCCAAAGCGACTTACAGTCATGTGTGCATACATTCTACGTATGGGTGGTCCCGGGAATCGAACCCACTACCCTGGCGTTACAAGCGCCATGCTCTACCAACTGAGCTACAGAAGGACCATAATCACTCTCACCCATCCCACCCATGGGCAAATCAGTAATCACTCTCACCCATCCCACCCACCGACAGACCCACAGGCAGACCAGTAATCACTCTCACCCATCCCACCCACCGACAGACCCACAGGCAGACCAGTAATCACTCTCACCCATCCCACCCACAGGCAGGCCAGTAATCACTCTGTCGTGGAGGTGAAGGAGTGTGGTGAGGCATTGATATAGCTGGAGCTCGACATGTCCACAGACAGCCGCTGTCACAGCACTTTTTGTATGTAGATTCTCACCTCTGAGTTCTGTGGGAGTAACGAAATGGTACTCATTCCACTCACTGCACATCTCAATTCCTTTCCTTCCTCGTTTACCCCCCATCTTCCTCTCAAAAAGCAGAGTTAAAGAAGCTACCCCTAGAATGACTCTGAGCATAATGCTTAGCTTGTTAAAGTATTGATGTGAAACAGCAGAACAGCAGGAAGAGGCCTCAGGGCAGCAGAGAAAGAGCACTGGCATTGAGTTCTCACCACAAGGACACTCATTAATTTGTCACCAGTGGATGGCACGCGGGACTGCGTACGTTGCTCTCTGTCTCTCACTGACAGCGCCGTGAGACTAAAGCATGGTGTCTCTCAGCTCCAGTCATGGCAGGGCGTCCCCGTGCTAGCCATAGCCTACACCTAACTCGTCACCATCTAACTGTTTATGTGATCCATCCATCTCATAACCCCAGGAGATGGTTATGACAGCCTTCACAGGACAGGAAATACCCCCCAACTCTCTCTCACAGCACACGCACACACACACACACACACGCACACACACACACACACACACACACACACACACACACACACACACACACACACACACACACACACACACACACACACACACACACACACACACACACACACACACACACACACACACACACACACACACACACACACACAGCCATCCATAGTATATCTGAATTACTCTCCAAAGACAGTCCTCTCAGTGAAAACAATATCTTACCTTAGTGCTGTGTAGAGTAGTGACACTATGTCAGGCCCTCTCAAATTACAACCCCGCCCCTTTCCTCCCTTTTATAGACCAGCTGCAGTCTGACAGTTTCTCCGAGCTTCTCGATGATACATCCAGTCAACCGGCCTACTATGCTCCGCTCACTCTCATCTGTTTCTCCCCTCTTCTTACCCCGTCTCTCCTCTTTCTCCCTTCAAGTCCTGTCCTCCTCCTATGAGCTACCCCTCCCTCTCTCCTGCTCCCTCTCAGCCCCAGACCAGACAGCTGCATGCAGCCCCGGAGCAGCAGTTAACGCTGCCTCTATCCCTCTCACTGCTCTGTACTCCTCTAGATGTGGGCTGCACCACTCACTCTCCCTCTCCCTCTCCCTCTCCTCTCTCCCTCTCTCTCTCTCTCTCTCTCTCTCTCTCTCTCTCTCTCTCTCTCTCTCTCTCTCTCTCTCTCTCTCTCTCTCTCTCTCTCTCTCTCTCTCTCTCTCTCTCTTCTCTTGCTCTCTCTCCCTCCCTCTCTATATACATCCATCTATCTCTCTCTCGCTGTGTCTCATTGTGCCAGCCCTATCACTAGCTGGGACTGTAGATAGCTGTTGATAACTATTGAAAGACGTTCTTGGTATTGAATACTTCATACTCTCTTGTTTGCAAATAGAGAGGTTGACGACTATACAGAGTATAAATGTTTCCCTACACCTGTTTCCCTACACCTGTTTCCCTACACCTGTTTCCCTACACCTGTTTCCCTACACCTGTTTCCCTACACATGTTTCCCTATGCCTGTTTCCCTACACCTGTTTCCCTACACCTGTTTCCCTACACCTGTTTCCCTACACATGTTTCCCTGTTTCCCTACACATGTTTCCCTACACCTGTTTCCCTACACCTGTTTCCCTATGCCTGTTTCCCTATGCCTGTTTCCCTACACATGTTTCCCTACACCTGTTTCCCTACACCTGTTTCCCTACACATGTTTCCCTACACCTGTTTCCCTACACATGTTTCCCTACACATGTTTCCCTACACATGTTTCCCTACACCTGTTTCCCTACACCTGTTTCCCTACACCTGTTTCCCTACATGTTCCCTATGCCTGTTTCCCTACACATGTTTCCTGTTTCCCTATGCCTGTTTCCCTACATGTTTCCCTACACATGTTTCCCATGTTTCCCTACACCATGTTTCCCTACACATGTTTCCCTACACATGTTTCCCATGTTTCCCTGTTTCCCTACCATGTTTCCCTACACATGTTTCCCTATGTTTCCCTACACATGTGTTTCCCTACCATGTTTCCCTACCATGTTTCACCTACACATGTTTCCCTACACCCTACACATGTTTCCCTACACCTGTTTCCCTACACATGTTTCCCTACACATGTTTCCCTACACATGTTTCCCTACACATGTTTCCCTACACATGTTTCCCTACACATGTTTCCCTACACATGTTTCCCTATGTTTCCCTACACATGTTTCCCTACACATGTTTCCCTACACATGTTTCCCTACATGTTTCCCTACACATGTTTCCCTACACATGTTTCCCTACACATGTTTCCCTACACATGTTTCCCTACACATGTTTCCCTACACATGTTTCCCTACACATGTTTCCCTACACATGTTTCCCTACACATGTTTCCCTACACATGTTTCCCTACACATGTTTCCCTACACATGTTTCCCTATGCCTGTTTCCCTACACATGCCTACATGTTTCCCATGTTTCCCTACCCTACACATGTTTCCCTACACATGTTTCCCTACCTGTTTCCCTACACATGTTTCCCTACACATGTTTCCTGTTTCCCTACACATGTTTCCCTCACATGTTTCCCTACACATGTTTCCCTACACATGTTTCCCTACACATGTTTCCCTACACATGTTTCCCTACACCTGTTTCCCTATGTTTCCCTACATGTTTCCCTACACATGTTTCCCTACACATGTTTCCCTACACATGTTTCCCTATGCCTGTTTCCCTACACATGTTTCCCTATACCTGTTTCCCTACACATGTTTCCCTACACATGTTTCCCTATGCCTGTTTCCCTACACATGTTTCCCTATGCCTGTTTCCCTACACATGTTTCCCTACACATGTTTCCCTACACATGTTTCCCTACACATGTTTCCCTACACATGTTTCCCTACACATGTTTCCCTACACATGTTTCCCTACACATGTTTCCCTACACATGTTTCCCTACACATGTTTCCCTACACCTGTTTCCTACCTGTTTCCCTACACATGTTTCCCTATGTTTCCCTACACATGTTTCCCTATGCCTGTTTCCCTACACATGTTTCCCTACACATGTTTCCCTACACATGTTTCCCTACACATGTTTCCCTACACATGTTTCCCTACACATGTTTCCCTACACATGTTTCCCTACACATGTTTCCCTATGCCTGTTTCCCTACACATGTTTCCCTACACATGTTTCCCTACACATGTTTCCCTACACATGTTTCCCTACACATGTTTCCCTATGCCTGTTTCCCTACACATGTTTCCCTACACATGTTTCCCTACACATGTTTCCCTACACATGTTTCCCACATGTTTCCCTACACATGTTTCCCTACACATGTTTCCCTACACATGTTTCCCTACACATGTTTCCCTACACATGTTTCCCTATGCCTGTTTCCCTACACATGTTTCCCTACACATGTTTCCCTATGCCTGTTTCCCTACACATGTTTCCCTACACATGTTTCCCTACACATGTTTCCCTACACATGTTTCCCTACACATGTTTCCCTGTTTCCCTACACCCTATGTTTCCCTACACATGTTTCCCTACACATGTTTCCCTACACATGTTTCCTACACATGCCTACACATGTTTCCCTACACATGTTTCCCTATGCCTGTTTCCCTACACATGTTTCCCTACACATGTTTCCCACATGTTTCCCTACACATGTTTCCTACACATGTTTCCCTACACATGTTTCCCTACACATGTTTCCCCTGTTTCCCTACCTGTTTCCCTACACATGTTTCCCTATGTTTCCTGTTTCCCTACACATGTTTCCCTGTTTCACATGTTTCCCTCCTGTTTCCCTACACATGTTTCCCTACCTGTTTCCCTATGTTTTCCCTACACCTGTTTCCCTACACCTGTTTCCCTACACCTGTTTCCCTACACCTGTTTCCCTACACATGTTTCCCTATGCCTGTTTCCCTACACATGTTTCCCTATGCCTGTTTCCCTACACATGTTTCCCTATGCCTGTTTCCCTACACATGTTTCCCTACACATGTTTATGCCTGTTTCCCTACACATGTTTCCCTACCATGTTTCCCTATGCCTGTTTCCCTACATGTTTCATGCCTGTTTCCCCTATGCCTGTTTTCAATGTTTCCCTATGCCTGTTTCCCTACATGCTTCGCTAATCAATGTTTCCCTATGCCTGTTATGTGAAACATCTGTGATAAGTACTGTCGTTCCAAACATCTCAACTGTAGCGGCTTTCACAAAAGCCCATGTTTTCCTTCCAGGAGATTACTCTGATTGGGATTTAGTGAAAATAGTCAGGAGGTAAGTTTGGGTCTGTACACAGTAAAAGGTCATTGCTGGGCAGAGAGAGCGTGAGAGAGAGTGTGCGAGAGAGAGACAGAGAGAGAGAAAGAGAGAGAGAGTGAGATAGAGAGTGTGTATAGTGTGTTTTTGTTGCATTTGTGTGTCTTTTCTCTCCTGCCCTAACGCCTGAGCGGAGCTGAAAGACAGCTTGGACCCAGCAGCCCCTGGTCTCCCATCCCCCGCCTCATTGGAATCATAAGACCCTCCTGGCTGTTACCCAGAACCCCCTGTAGCTCCATCCCTCTCTCTGCCCCTCCCCTCACTCCCTTCCTCTCCTTTTCTTCTCCTCCCTCCTTCTTCATCCCTGCTCTCCTCACAGGCCTTTACAACCCTCTTTCCCATACTGAAGGTCCCCCATTTGATAATGTGCATTCTTCCCAGTCTGACATCAAATAAAATGAAATTCTATTGGTCACATACACATATTTAGCAGATGTTATTGGTCAACAAAGTACTGTAATAAAGAGTACATAGTCATTAAATAAAACAGATTACTGTAATAAAGAATATCTAGCCATTAAATATAACGGAGAACTGTAATATAGAGTACCTAGTCATTAAATACAACATATTACTGTAATACAGAGTACCTAGTGATTAAATACAACAGATTACTCTAATTCAGAGTACCTAGTCATTAAATACAACAGATTACTCTAATGCAGAGCACCTAGTCATTAAATACAACATATTACTGTAATACAGAGTACCAAGTCATTAAATACAACAGATTACTCTAATACAGAGTACCTAGTCATTAAATACAACAGATTACTCTAATGCAGAGTACCTAGTGATTAAATACAACAGATCCAAATGGAGATTTAGATGATATCTCTGACAAGATGGATGAATTATCTTTCCACTAGCATGCCTGTGTGATTTTGTCGCTATTCCTCAACTGGTTGCCATGTACTCTGGACTCTGGACAACAGAAAAATATTGTGTGCAGTATCCATGTACAATACAATCCATGCTTGTGGTTGATTTAATTTATGAATACTATATATATACTACTATATTTACTCAAAAACCCTATCTGTCCCAGACTGTATTCTCTTGGTATGTTAGCCTCCAGTCAAATGGCTCTGATGTCTGAGACCTTTGATCATGGGTGTGTATTGAATGTATGGCCTCAGGTCCAACACCTCGTGGCGCCTGGCCTCTACAGGGCCATTTTGTGGACAGGGCCATTTTGTGGACGTGACACCTGGCCTCTTTTGTGGATGTGACAGGGCCATTTTGTGGATGTGACACCTGGCCTGACACCCTGGCCTCTCAGGACCATTTTGTGGACGTGACACCTGGCCTCTCAGGACCATTTTGTGGACACCTGGCCTCTCAGGACATTTTGTGGATGTGACACCTGGCCTCTCAGGACCATTTTGTGGACGTGACACCTGGCCTCTCAGGGCCATTTTGTGGATGTGACACCTGGCCTGGACATTTTGTGGATGTGACACCTGGCCTCTCAGGGCCATTTTGGACCATTTTGTGGACGTGACACCTGGCCTCTCAGGACCATTTTGTGGATGTGACACCTGGCCTCTCAGGGCCATTTTGTGGATGTGACACCTGGCCTCTCAGATTTTGTGGACCTGGCCTCTCAGGACCATTTTGTGGATGTGACACCTGGCCTCTCAGGACCATTTTGTGGATCTTGACACCTGGCCTCTCAGGACCATTTTGTGGACGTGACACCTGGCCTCTCAGGGCCATTTTGTGGATGTGACACCTGGCCTCTCAGGACCATTTTGTGGATGTGACACCTGGCCTCTCAGGGCCATTTTGTGGATGTGACACCTGGCCTCTCAGGGCCATTTTGTGGATGTGACACCTGGCTCTCAGGACCTTTTGTGGATGTGAGGCCTCTCAGGGCCATTTTGTGGATGTGTGGCCTCTCAGTGGGGGGGAGTGACACCTTGGTCTGTTTGAGGGGAGGTGTGCGTGGGGAGCAGATCTTGGTCTGTTTGAGGGGAGGTGTGCGTGGGGGAGCAGATCTTGGTCTGTTTGAGGGGAGGTGTGAGGACCATGGTGGATGTGACAGATCTTGGTCTGTTTGGGGGAGCAGATCTTGGTCTGTTTGAGGGGAGGTGTGCGTGGGGGAGCAGATCTTGGTCTGTTTGAGCGTGGGGGATCTTGGTCTGTTTGAGGGGAGGTGTGCGTGGGGGGAGCAGATCTTGGTCTGTTTGAGGAGGTGTGTTTGAGGGGAGGTGTGCGTGGGGAGCAGATCTTGGTCTGTTTGAGGGGAGGTGTGCGTGGGGGAGCAGATCTTGGTCTGTTTGAGGGGAGGTGTGCGTGGGGAGCAGATCTTGGTCTGTTTGAGGGGAGGTGTGCGTGGGGGAGCAGATCTTGGTCTGTTTGAGGGGAGGTGTGGTGGGGGCAGGGTCTGTTTGAGGAGGTGTGCGTGGGGAGCAGATCTTGGTCTGTTTGAGGGGAGGTGTGCGTGGGGAGCAGATCTTGGTCTGTTTGAGGGGAGGTGTGCGTGGGGGAGCAGATCTTGGTCTGTTTGAGGGGAGGTGTGCGTGGGGGAGCAGATCTTGGTCTGTTTGAGGGGAGGTGTGGTCTGTTTGGGGGAGGTGTGCGTGGGGAGCAGATCTCTTGGTCTGTTTGAGGGGAGGTGTGCGTGGGGGAGCAGATCTTGGTCTGTTTGAGGGGAGGTGTGCGTGGGGGAGCAGATCTTGGTCTGTTTGAGGGGAGGTGTGCGTGGGGGAGCAGATCTTGGTCTGTTTGAGGGGAGGTGTGCGTGGGGGAGCAGATCTTGGTCTGTTTGAGGGGAGGTGTGCGTGGGGGAGCAGATCTTGGTCTGTTTGAGGGGAGGTGTGCGTGGGGGAGCAGATCTTGGTCTGTTTGAGGGGAGGTGTGCGTGGGGGAGCAGATCTTGGTCTGTTTGAGGGGAGGTGTGCGTGGGGGAGCAGATCTTGGTCTGTTTGAGGGGAGTGTGTGTGTGGGGGCAGATCTTGGTTTTTGAGTGATTGCCTGGGGAGCAGTGCTGTTTGAGGGGAGGTGGCGTGGGGGCTTCTCTGGTCTGTTTGAGGGGAGGTCTGTAGGGGAGATCTTGGTCTGGGTATTGGAAGACCTTGGTCTGTTTGAGGGGAGGTGTGCGTGGGGGACAGATCTTGGTCAGGGGAGGTTTTTGTCTGTTTGAGGGGAGGTTTGGGGAGCAGATGTTTATCTGTTTGAGGGGAGGTGTGCGTGGGGGAGTCTTGGTCTGTTTGAGGGGAGGTGTGCGTGGGGGAGTTTTGCCTGTTTGAGTCACTTGGTCTGTTTGAGGGGAGGTTTCAGATCCTGGTCTGTTTGAGGGGAGGTCTCTGGGGAGCAGATCCTTCCTGGGGAGGTGCGCGTGGGGAACATTAAGACGCGTGGGGGAGCAGATCTCAGAATCCCATTGGTCCTGAATCATCCCAGTAAAACCCTCAAGACTATCAGAATCCTATTGGTCCTGAATCATCCCAGTAAAACCTCAAGACTATCAGAATCCTGTTGGTCCTGAATCATCCCAGTAAAACCTCAATCTTGGTCTGTTTGATCAGAATCCTGTTGGTCCTGAATCATCCCAGTAAAACCTCAAGACTATCAGAATCCTATTGGTCCTGAATCATCCCCCTGGGTCTGTAGTAAAGACCCAGTATAGGATTCCCAAGACTATCAGAATCCTATTGAGTTCCTGAATCATCTGCCGTACAGTAAAACCTCAAGACTATCAGAATCCTATTGGTCCTGAATCATCCCAGTAAAACCTCAAGACTATCAGAATCCTATTGGTCCTGAATCATCCCAGTAAAACCTCAAGACTATCAGAATCCTATTGGTCCTGAATCATCCCAGTAAAACCTCAATACTATCAGAATCCTATTGGTCCTGAATCATCCCAGTAAAACCTCAAGACTATCAGAATCCTATTGGTCCTGAATCATCCCAGTAAACCCACAAGACTATCAGAATCCTATTGTTCCTGAATCATCCCAGTAAAACCTCAAGACTATCAGAATCCTATTGTTCCTGAATCATCCCAGTATTACCCCAACGGCTGACAGTTTCCTCCTATGACATCCCGTCATGCACGAAGGAAGTACATTTCTCCATGAAATTCCAATTCAATATTACTCAGCTGCAGTCTATGTGATATTGGCAGCTCTACTCGCCAGGTCCAAAGACTGTATGACATTTTCCAGATGCTGTCGCTTCACAATTCATCTGGAAAATTGCCACAATTCAACTGAATGGCTAAGGATGTGCTGATTAATCCTCTCTATGCCGTTGCCAATAGAGGAAGTGGGTCTGTCGGAAACCAACGAGCTAAGCGTAAAAAGAGAGAAAGAGGTCCCCCTCCCCCAGGGCTGCTGTCGCTCTCCTCACCCTGCCCGTAGAGTCGTCTTTGTGAAGCTCGCTAAGGGCTATTAGCTCTTCCTCCCTTACCCGGGCCGCATGGGTGTTTTGTCAGTTCCGATGACATTCACTCCTCGGCACATGGACTAAATATCACAGAACAGTGACATCCCGCTGGTTCTTTTGGCTGCCACCTCAATCAATGACTACATAGGGCCTTTCACATGAACTACAGATGCTGGATCATACTTTGAGCCAGTTTGCGACAGCAGGAAAATAATCCTACAGCAACAGGAAATGTGAATTATGATGTGGATTATAATTCATGGACATTTTTGTAGGGGTTGATTTTTCAAAGTGAAAATTACTACCAAAATTACTACAAGTGTTATATTTCCTGCACCGCAGGAAAATTCTCTTGCGACAGGGAGATCAAATTAAGATTGTACATCTGTAGTATCTGGTATGAATGCTGTAAATGGTGAAATGATTTGATATGGTGAGCATGACAGAGCATGACAAGGCCACAATGGGTTTATGGAAAGGTCATTTGAGCCAACACTGACAGTAGGGCTTTGAGGTCCATGGCCTTATTCTACTCAGTATGAATACTCTGTTCATATTCATCTTAGGCTGGGTCGGGGAAATACACGTGTGTCCATGCCTGCGTGCGTGTTTATCCATGGAGGGATTCTAATCAACCTCTTTGAAACATATTCATCTATCCCAAAATCCAAACACTTAATGGGATTAGCTGTTATGACCAATGATTATTTTTTACCTTTATTTAACCTGGCAAGTCAGTTTAGAACAAATTCCTATTTTCAATGACGGCCTAGGAACAGTGGGTTAACTGCCTGTTCAGGGGCAGAACGACCTTGTCAGCTCGGGGATTTGACCTTGCAACCTTCCGGTTACTTGTCCAACGCTCTAGTCCAACACTATAACCACTAGGCTACCCTGCCGCCCCGCAGTGAAATTGCCATATCAATCCCCATGACAGTATCAAGAAGCCCTCTGACCATAGTGCTACCGAGACCCATACACATGAAATATACCCCAACTGGCCTGCATATCTCCATATGACTGCTATCTTTATATAGTCACCCCACACTTGAGTATGTTATAGTTGACCCTGGTTCTGGGGGTAGACAGGACAGGAGCCAGGTCTATAGTGTTATAGTTGACCCTGGGTCTGGGGGTAGACAGGACAGGAGCCAGGTCTATAGTGTTATAGTTGACCCTGGGTCTGGGGGTAGACAGGACAGGAGCCAGGTCTGTAGTGTTATAGTTGACCCTGGGTCTGGGGGTAGACAGGACAGGAGCCAGGTCTGTAGTGTGTTATAGTTGACCCTGGGTCTGGGGGTAGACAGGACAGGAGCCAGGTCTGTAGTGTTATAGTTGACCCTGGGTCTGGGGGTAGACAGGACAGGAGCCAGGTCTGTAGTGTGTTATAGTTGACCCTGGGTCTGGGGGTAGACAGGACAGGAGCCAGGTCTGTAGTGTTATAGTTGACCCTGGGTCTGGGGGTAGACAGGACAGGAGCCAGGTCTGTAGTGTGTTATAGTTGACCCTGGGTCTGGGGGTAGACAGGACAGGAGCCAGGTCTGTAGTGTTATAGTTGACCCTGGGTCTGGGGGTAGACAGGACAGGAGCCAGGTCTGTAGTGTTATAGTTGACCCTGGGTCTGGGGGTAGACAGGACAGGAGCCAGGTCTGTAGTGTTATAGTTGACCCTGGGTCTGGGGGTAGACAGGACAGGAGCCAGGTCTGTAGGTGTTATAGTTGACCCTGGGTCTGGGGGTAGACAGGACAGGAGCCAGGTCTGTAGTGTTATAGTTGACCCTGGGCCTGGGGGTAGACAGGACAGGAGCCAGGTCTGTAGTGTGTTATAGTTGACCCTGGGTGATGGGGGTAGACAGGACAGGAGCCAGGTCTGTTAATGTAATGGCTGTTATAGTTGACCCTGGGCTCTGGGGGTGACAGGACAGGAGCCAGGTCTGTAGTGTTATAGTTGACCCTGCAGGTCTGGGGGGGCTAGACAGGACAGGAGCCAGGTCTGTAGTGTTATAGTTGACCCTGGGTCTGGGGGTAGACAGGACAGGAGCCAGGTCTGTAGTGTGTTATAGTTGACCCTGGGCCTGGGGGTAGACAGGACAGGAGCCAGGTCTGTGGGTGTTTCTGCAGCTATGTGCTGTAACTGTATGTTGTGAAGACAGAGGCACTCCTGCTGTTATGTGATGTGGCAGGCAGGAAGTGACTCAGCAATAATGGCAGCAGATGGAGCTGCTCTGGTTAATGCTAATGGCTGCTCTCAACAGGAGAGGAGAGGAAAGCCCCCACCTCCTCCACAGGCTCCCAGAA
>NW_026277734.1:77500-87500 GCF_023373465.1 Oncorhynchus keta | reverse complement strand
ATTAGAGGATTAGAGAACAGAGTCTTCATTAGGGGATTAGAGTACAGAGTCTTCATTAGGGATTAGAGTACAGAGTCTTCATTAGAGGATTAGAGAACAGAGTCTTCATTAGAGGATTAGAGTACAGAGTCTTCATTAGAGGATTAGAGTACAGAGTCTTCATTAGAGGATTAGAGTACAGAGTCTTCATTAGAGGATTATAGTACAGAGTCTTCATTAGAGGATTAGAGTACAGAGTCTTCATTAGAGGATTAGAGTACAGAGTCTTCATTAGAGGATTAGAGTACAGAGTCTTCATTAGAGGATTAGAGTACAGAGTCTTCATTAGAGGATTAGAGTACAGAGTCTTCATTAGAGGATTAGAGTACAGAGTCTTCATTAGAGGATTAGAGAACAGAGTCTTCATTAGGGGATTAGAGTACAGAGTCTTCATTAGAGGATTAGAGTACAGAGTCTTCATTAGAGGATTAGAGTACAGAGTCTTCATTAGAGGATTAGAGTACAGAGTCTTCATTAGAGGATTAGAGTACAGAGTCTTCATTAGAGGATTATAGAACAGAGTCTTCATTAGAGGATTAGAGTACAGAGTCTTCATTAGAGGATTAGAGTACAGAGTCTTCATTAGAGGATTAGAGTACAGAGTCTTCATTAGAGGATTAGAGTACAGAGTCTTCATTAGAGGATTAGAGTACAGAGTCTTCATTAGAGGATTAGAGTACAGAGTCTTCATTAGAGGATTAGAACAGAGTCTTCATTAGAGGATTAGAGTACAGATATTCATTAGAGGATTATAGTACAGAGTCTTCATTAGAGGATTAGAGTACAGAGTCTTCATTAGAGGATTATAGAACAGTCTTCATTAGAGGATTAGAGTACAGAGTCTTCATTAGAAGATTAGAGTACAGAGTCTTCATTAGAGGATTAGAGTACAGAGTCTTCATTAGAGGATTAGAGTACAGAGTCTTCTTTAGAGGATTAGAGTACAGAGTCTTCATTAGAGGATTAGAGTACAGAGTCTTCATTAGAGGATTAGAGTACAGAGTCTTCATGAGAGGATTAGAGTACAGAGTCTTCATTAGAGGATTATAGAACAGAGTCTTCATTAGAGGATTAGAGTACAGAGTATTCATGAGAGGATTATAGTACAGAGTCTTCATTAGAGGATTAGAGTACAGAGTCTTCATTAGAGGATTATAGAACAGTCTTCATTAGAGGATTAGAGTACAGAGTCTTCATTAGAAGATTAGAGTACAGAGTCTTCATTAGAGGATTAGAGTACAGAGTCTTCATTAGAGGATTAGAGTACAGAGTCTTCATTAGAGGATTAGAGTACAGAGTCTTCATTAGAGGATTAGAGTACAGAGTCTTCATTGGAGGATTAGAGTACAGAGTCTTCATGAGAGGATTAGAGTACAGAGTCTTCATTAGAGGATTATAGAACAGAGTCTTCATTAGAGGATTAGAGTACAGAGTATTCATTAGAGGATTATAGTACAGAGTCTTCATTAGAGGATTAGAGTACAGAGTCTTCATTAGAGGATTATAGAACAGTCTTCATTAGAGGATTAGAGTACAGAGTCTTCATTAGAGGATTAGAGTACAGAGTCTTCATTAGAGGATTAGAGTACAGAGTCTTCATTAGAGGATTAGAGTACAGAGTCTTCATTAGAGGATTAGAGTACAGAGTCTTCATTAGAAGATTAGAGTACAGAGTCTTCATTAGAGGATTAGCGTACAGAGTCTTCATTAGAGGATTAGAGTACAGAGTCTTCATTAGAGGATTAGAGTACAGAGTCTTCATTAGAGGATTAGAGTACAGAGTCTTCATTAGAGGATTAGAGTACAGAGTCTTCATGAGAGGATTAGAGTACAGAGTCTTCATGAGAGGATTAGAGTACAGAGTCTTCATTAGAGGATTAGAGTACAGAGTCTTCATTAGAGGATTAGAGTACAGAGTCTTCATTAGAGGATTATAGAACAGTCTTCATTAGAGTGGAACTGTGTGTGAACCGGTGAAGGACAGAGCTATCTATCTTCAGGCTATAGTTTTCACTCCCATCCCCTTCCCCCACTCACACATAATCCCCACACCCCCTCCACACACACAACCCCCACCCCCCCCTCCACACACACAACCCCCCCCCACCCACCCACACAACCCCTACACCTCCCTCCACACACACAACCCCCCACCATATCGCCCCCTCCAATACACACAAACACACTGATATGTACTAGCGTCCTCTTCCTCCCTGCCTTGCCCTGACCACTTTAGTGTCCTTGTTTATCTGACTGACAGATATGTGACCTGAGGGAGCTGTTTGTCTTTGTGTGTCTCTTCTCCTCTCCTCCCTGGGTGGCCAGGGTCATTAGTGTGCTCAGGGTAATGAACATAGAGAGTTCAACAGATGGAAGGATAGAAGGATGGATTAAAGGTAGGGAGGTTCTTAGAGAATGGACAGAGCAGGTGTGGAGAGGAGGCCTGTATGGATTTATTAATGGAATATTGTACTTGCATTGAGTAAATGTTTTAGAAAACAAATCTATAAAAATTGCAGAAGTAAAGAAAAGTGTGTTTATACTTGAAAACATATGGGTTTCAGTGACCCATCCCAATAGATTGTTTGTGGTTGTTTTTGATACTTATAGTTGATGAGTTTAGGTGGGTTAACACTAGACATAACATAGTGCCAACTATACCACAGTGCCACACCACCAGGTCCAACCATGGATAACCTGGTGTGAAATGAAAACCTTCTGGGCAGCCGTTCAAACTGACAAAGCCCTGTTGGTGGCACAGTGCCCAAGACGCAAATAGAGGAAGCAGCTTTTTCATCAGCTATAATATCTTGACATCCATCATTGCTATTCGAGCACCGGCACAGCTGTTAAGTACCATGAGCTATAACATCAACATAGATCCTGGATCCTAGATCACGGATCAACCTTGATATTAGACGCATATGTTCTTCAAATTGGTACATGGGTGTTTGCCACCACATGGGTGGTATTCCCATATCACAATCACCTATTATAGTGAAGCCAGATGTCACAACTATAATGGACATGCACAACATTGACTAAGACTAATATTGATGATTCATACTGATTTGACGTATACCCTCCTCCTCTCCTCTCCTCTCCTCTCCTCTCCTCTCCTCTCCTCTCCTCTCCTCTCCTCTCTCCTCCCTCTCCTCCTCTCCTCTCCTCCTCCTCTCCCTCCTCCTCTCCTCTCCTCCTCTCCTCCTCTCCTCTCCTCTCCTCCTCCTCCTCCTCCTCTCCCTCTCCTCTCCTCTCCTCTCCTCTCCTCTCCTCTCCTCTCCTCTCCTCTCCTCCTCCTCTCCTCTCCTCTCCTCCCTCCTCTCCTCTCCTCTCCTCTCCTCCTCCTCCTCCTCTCCTCTCCTCTCCTCTCCTCCTCCTCTCTCTCCTCTCCTCTCCTCTCCTCTCCTCTCCTCTCCTCTCCTCTCCTCTCCTCTCCTCTCTCCTCTCCTCTCCTCCTCCCTCCCTCCTCCCTCTCCCTCTCCTCTCCTCTCTCCTCTCCTCCCCTCCTCCCTCTCCTCTCCTCTCCTCTCCTCTCCTCTCCTCTCTCTCCTCTCCTCCTCTCCTCTCCTCTCCCTCTCCTCTCCCTCTCCTCTCCTCTCCTCTCCTCTCCACTCCTCTCCTCTCCTCCTTTGCTCCACCCCAATAGCCTTCAGTAGTTCAGCCCATCTTTTCTAATGTTATAAAAAGCTCCTCAGCAGGCTAATCCACATCCAGCTCTCTAACAGAGCCTTTCCACAAGCCTGGAAAAACAAGGGGCCATTTCCAAACGGGACGAGACAATCTGCTTTGAAGTGTAATGTAGTGGGGACTTTGTATGCCAGGCATTCCTGCCTGTCTGTGTCAATGGACAGCATGAGCCTGACTCTACAGGCTGGAGTGGATTGGTAGAGGAAGAGGAAGAGGGGTGGAGTAGGAGGAATAGGGGTAGAGTAGGAGGAAGAAGAGTGGAGGGAGGAGGAAGAGGGGGGAGTCAGAGGGAGAGGGGTGGAGGAAGAGGGGTGGAGTAAGAGGGGTGGAGCAGGAGGAAGAGGGGTAGAGTAGGAGGAAGAAGAGTGGAGGGAGGAGGAAGAGGGGGAGTCAGAGGGAGAGGGGTGGAGGAAGAGGGGTGGAAAAGGAGGAAGATGGGTGGAACAGGAGGAATAGGGGTGGAGGAAGAGGGGTGGAGCAGGAGGAAGAGGGGTAGAGTAGGAGGAATAGGGGTGGAGCAGGCGGAAGGGGGTGGAGCAAGCAGAAGAGGAGTGGAGCAGGAGGAAGAGGGGTGGAGGAAGAGGGGTGGAGCAGGCGGAAGAGGGGTGCAGTAGGAGGAAGAGGGGTGGAGCAGGAGGAAGAGAGGTGGAGTAGGAAGAAGAGGGGTAGAGTAGGAGGAAGAGGAGTGGAGTAGGAGGAAGAGAGAGGGAGTAGGAGGAAGAGAGGTGGAGTAGGAGGAAGATGAGTGGAGCAGGAGGAAGAGGGGGAGGAAGAGGGGTGGAGTAGGAGGAAGAGGGGTGGAGTAGGAGGAAGAGGAGTGGAGTAGGAGGAAGAGGGGTGGAGTAGGAGGAAGAGGGGTGGAGTAGGAGGAAGAGGGGTGGAGTAGGAGGAAGAGCGATGGAGTAGGAGGAAGAGGGGTGGAGTAGGAGGAAGATGAGTGGAGCAGGAGGAAGAGGGGTGGAGTAGGAGGAGATGGAGTGGAGCAGGAGGAAGAGGGGTGGTGTAGGAGGAATAGGGGTGGAGGAAGAGGGTTGGTGTAGGAGGAAGAGGGGTGGAGGAAGAGGGGTGGAGTAGGAGGAAGACGGGTGGAGGAAGAGGGGTGGAGCAGGAGGAAGAGGGGTGGAGGAAGAGGGGTGGAGCAGGAGGAAGAGGAGTGGAGCAGGAGGAATAGAGGTGGAGGAAGAGGGGGGTGTAGGAGGAAGAGGGGTGGAGGAAGAGGGTGGTGTAGGAGGAAGAGGGGTGGAGTCAGAGGAAGAGGGGTGGAGGGAGAGCAGTGAGGGAGAGCAGTGAGGTAGGACAAAGAGCGGTGGAGTAGGAGGAAGAGGGGTGGAGGAAGAGGGGTGGAGCAGGAGGAAGAGGAGTGGAGCAGGAGGAAGAGGGCTGGAGTCGGAGGAAGAAGAGTGGAGTCGGAGGGAGAGCAGTGAGGTAGGACAAAGAGCGGTGGAGTAGGAGGAAGAGGGGTGGAGGAAGAGGGGTGGAGCAGGAGGAAGAGAGGTGGAATAGGGAGGAAGGAAGGAAGGATGAAGGGGGTCCAGACATGGACAGACTCTAGCCCAGCTTCGGACCATCTGCCTGGGCACAGCCGCCAACAACCACACCCTACCGTATTCTCACACCCTTACCCATGGCTTCCAGTGTTTGTCTTGAAAAAACAACTCTAGCTAATCCATCTACCGTGCTGTTTGGTCTTTGAAGCCATTGAAGAGGAGAGGGACACAATTCCACAGGCCACAACCAACAACCTGATCAACTCTATGTGAAGGAGACGTGTCACGCTGCATGAGGCAAATGGTGGTCACACCAGATACCGACTGGTTTTCTGACCCACGCCCCTACCTTTTTTTTAAGGTTTCTGTGAGCAACAGACGCATATCTGTATTCCCAGTCATGTGAAATCCATAGATTAGAGACTAATGAATTTATTTAAATTGACTGATTTCCTCCTTTGAACTGTAACTCAGTCAAATCTTTGAAATTGTTACATGTTGCATCTATATTTTTGTTCAGTTTATATTTTAACTGAAATCAATAAATTTTCTGAACTCTGGTACAAATCACCTAAAACACGTTTCTAATTCTAACCTCTCTATAACCAATCATGTTACTATACCATTCTAAACCCTCTATAACCAATCCTGTTAATATACCATTCTAACCTCTCTATAACCAATCCTGTTAATATACCATTCTAAACTCTCAATAACCAATCCTGTTACTATACCATTCTAAACCCTCTATAACCAATCCTGTTACTATACCATTCTAAACCCTCTATACCATAATTCTAATCCTGTTATTCTAAACTCTATAACCAATCCTGTTAATATACCATTCTAAACCTCTATAACCAATCCTGTTATACCATAAACCATATAACCAATCCTGTTAATATACCATTCTAAACTCTCTATAACCAATCCTGTTACTATACCATTCTAAACTCTCTATAACCAATCCTGTTAATATACCATTCTAAACTCTCTATAACCAATCCTGTTACTATACCATTCTAAACCCTCTATAACCAATCCTGTTACTATACCATTCTAAACTCTCTATAACCAATCCTGTTAATATACCATTCTAAACTCTCTATAACCAATCCTGTTACTATACCATTCTAACCTCTCCAATCCTGTTAATATACCACCAATCCTGTTACTATACCATTCTAAACTCTCTATAACCAATCCTGTTAATATACCATTCTAACCTCTCTATAACCAATCCTGTTACTATACCATTCTAAACTCTCTATAACCAATCCTGTTAATATACCATTCTAAACTCTCTATAACCAATCCTGTTACTATACCATTCTAAACTCTCTATAACCAATCCTGTTACTATACCATTCTAAACTCTCTATAACCAATCCTGTTAATATACCATTCTAAACTCTCTATCACCAATCCTGTTACTATACCATTCTAACCTCTCTATAACCAATCCTGTTAATATACCATTCTAACCTCTCTATAACCAATCCTGTTACTATACCATTCTAAACTCTCTATAACCAATCCTGTTAATATACCATTCTAAACTCTCTATAACCAATCCTGTTAATATACCATTCTAAACTCTCTATAACCAATCCTGTTAATATACCATTCTAAACTCTCTATAACCAATCCTGTTAATATACCATTCTAAACTCTCTATAACCAATCCTGTTAATATACCATTCTAACCTATAACCAATCCATTCTAAACTTATAACCAATCCTGTTATATACCATTCTAAACTCTCTCTATATACCATTCCAATCCTGTTATACCATATACCATTCTAAACTCTCTATAACCAATCCTGTTAATATACCATTCTAAACCCTCTATAACCAATCCTGTTAATATACCATAAACTCTCTATAACCAATCCTGTTAATATACCATTCTAAACTCTCTATAACCAATCCTGTTAATATACCATTCTAAACTCTCTATAACCAATCCTGTTAATATACCATTCTAAACCTCTATAACTATATACCAAAACTCTATAACCAATGTTAATATACCATTCTAAACTATAACCAATCCTGTTACTATACCATTCTAAACCCTCTATAACCAATCCTGTTAATATACCATTCTAACCTCTCTATAACCAATCCTGTTACTATACCATTCTAAACTCTCTATAACCAATCCTGTTAATATACCATTCTAAACCCTCTATAACCAATCCTGTTAATATACCATTCTAACCTCTCTATAACCAATCCTGTTACTATACCATTCTAACCTCTCTATAACCAATCCTGTTAATATACCATTCTAAACTCTCTATAACCAATCCTGTTAATATACCATTCTAAACTCTCTATAACCAATCCTGTTAATATACCATTCATCATCCACACACACTCTTCTCCAGTATGGAACAGAGGTAGTGTAATATACCATTCTAAACCACAATCCTGTTAATATACCTCCAACCAATCAGGTCAGTTAACCATTCTAACCTCAGAATATACCATTCTAAACATCTCACACCAATTGAGGAAATACAGCAGTTATATACCATTCTAAACTCTCATAACCAATCCTGTTAATATACTTCAGTGTGGCCAGCTACTTCCTATAAGGTAGTTACCCGGAGCATTGATGTGATTTCTGTCCTTCCACAGTGACATCACATACGTCAATGTCATATTAGGTTGCAGTGTCTGTGTTCTGTAATCCCTTTAGGCTCACTCCTTACGTACCCAAAGTCCTGCTTCAGTCTGGAGGAGGAGAACTACAGACACAACCACCATGGAGACCCATTTGGACAATGCAAAAACGCTGCCGTTACTGTATTGCACTGAATAGTGCAGTTGCATTCATCTGAATACCTGGTCATACTATTTCAATAACAGTGCCATCAAAATGTCCTCCAAGGTGGCTCACTCCAATTTGGCTCGAGCAGACAGCTATGATCTCATACTTATTGTGAATCCTTCCCAACAACAGGGGGCTGGGTGCACCCGAGTGTTTTACGAGAGCCTGAATGTACAGTAAACAAAGCCAAATAGAAGCTGACAAGCTGTGAAAAGGGAAACAGATTGTGGAAATTCTAACACCTTTTGGCTTTAACAGCTACCGACTGGTAGGTGGAGAATCTCTTGTCTGTTAAAACAGCACATGCAGGGAGCCTTTGATCCCCAGATGGCCCTGATTATTCAATGAAAGTGGATGGAGGAGAAGCAGAGAGACTTCATGGGTTTTTCTACTAAGGTAAGCATGTTCCACTACCACCACTAAAACACTAATGGCCCAAGGTTGTTTCCATATGCTGGAGAGACGTGGAGGGGAAATGGAGTTGGGCTTAAGTCCTGTGTGTAGTCAGCCAGTGTCTGTGTGTAGTCAGCCAGTGTCTGTGTGTAGTCAGCCAGTGTCTGTGTATAGTCAGCCAGTGTCTGTGTGTAGTCAGCCAGTGTCTGTGTGTAGTCAGCCAGTGTCTGTGTGTAGTCAGCCAGTGTCTGTGTGTAGTCAGCCAGTGTCTGTGTGTAGTCAGCCAGTGTCTGTGTGTAGTCAGCCAGTGTCTGTGTGTAGTCAGCCAGTGTCTGTGTGTAGTCAGCCAGTGTCTGTGTGTAGTCAGCCAGTGTCTGTGTGTAGTCAGCCAGTGTCTGTGTGTAGTCAGCCAGTGTCTGTGTGTAGTCAGCCAGTGTCTGTGTGTAGTCAGCCAGTGTCTGTGTGTAGTCAGCCAGTGTCTGGGTGTAGTCAGCCAGTGTCTGGGTGTAGTCAGCCAGTGTCTGTGTGTAGTCAGCCAGTGTCTGTGTGTAGTCAGCCAGTGTCTATGTGTAGTCAGCCAGTGTCTGTGTGTAGTCAGCCAGTGTCTGGGTGTAGTCAGCCAGTGTCTGGGTTAAATCCCTGGCTGCCTGGTCAACAGAAAGATGTTTAATGGAGGGACATTGCTTTTTCCCCTCCGTTTCACCACAGAGTCCGGGAAGAGACAGCAACATCTGCCGTTGCTTCCATGTGTGTCTGTTATGGTTCATTTCAAACGACACTATTCCCACAGGGAGGTGAAGGTTATTGCACTGTGAATCTGACCTATTTTAAATGGCCCCAGTCAATGAGATGAGCTTATCCCAAGGGAAAACATACCACATGGCTAATATGCTAATACTAGCCCTTTGTTTCTTCATGTTAACGATCACCTTGTGTTTATTGTCATTTCCTCCACGTTAAATGTCACATTTTAACATGGAGGAAAGAGACATATGAATGCACCACTTTAACTTTTAGCGGCAAATGCTAACTCTGTCTCGACTCACATGTGTGGCGGTGCTAGCCAGTTACATGTAATTGTCTGTCTGGTGTGGGTCGTTCATGCATGTTCCCAGTCAGATGCATTGATCGCCTCGTTGACGACCTGTCAATTCTACTTGTGCAGCGTGTGTCCTAGTTTCGCTGCCAGTCATGCGGCACGGTCCTCTTTTTAGTACTCTCCAGGGTGAGGAATGTGTCCTCTCCAGGGTGAGGAATGTGTCCTCTCCAGGGTGAGGAATGTGTCCTCTCCAGGGTGAGGAATGTGTCCTCTCCAGGGTGAGGAATGTGTCCTCTCCAGGGTGAGGAATGTGTCCTCTCCAGGGTGAGGAATGTGTCCTCTCCAGGGTGAGGAATGTGTCCTCTCCAGGGTGAGGAACGTGTCCTCTCCAGGGTGAGGAATGTGTCCTCTCCAGGGTGAGGAATGTGTCCTCTCCAGGGTGAGGAATGTGTCCTCTCCAATGTGTCCTCTCCAGGGTGAGGAATGTGTCCTCTCCAGGGTGAGGAATGT
>NW_026277734.1:70000-72500 GCF_023373465.1 Oncorhynchus keta | reverse complement strand
TCTATTATGAGGCTTACTGACGATGTACAAAACAAGTCACTGTTGTTCTTCCTGTGCTGTATGTTGGCTGCTGTTCACTGCCAGTGTTTAACTGCTCCCACTTTTACAGTCTGATGAAAACCAGTGGGCTGTTTGGCCTCCTATCACTGTCCCACACCCAGTGAAAAATCTTTCTTGGGAATTACAATTCTCTAGAGCTGGCACTTTCACAATGTATGATTTACTATAAGAAGCTTATGTGTTTATGTCCAACAGAGTAGGCTATGAATTGAGTCAGGCAATGTCTGGGTTACCCTGACTGACTCTCCCTGACTGACTCTCCCTGACTCACTCTCCCTGGCTGACTCTCCCTGGCTGACTCTCCCTGACTGACTCTCCCCGACTCTCCCTGACTGACTCTCCCTGACTGACTCTCCCTGACTGACTCTCCCTGACTCTCCCTGACTGACTCTCCCTGACTGACTCTCCCTGACTGACTCTCCCTGACTGACTCTCCCTGGCTGACTCTCCCTGGCTGACTCTCCCTGACTGACTCTCCCTCTCCTGACTGACTCTCCCTGACTGACTGACTCTCCCTGACTGACTCTCCCTGACTGACTCTCCCTGGCTGACTCTCCCTGACTGACTCTCCCCGACTCTCCCTGGCTGACTCTCCCTGACTGACTCTCCCTGACTGACTCTCCCTGGCTGACTCTCCCTGGCTGACTCTCCCTGACTGACTCTCCCTGGCTGACTCTCCCTGGCTCTCCCTGGCTGACTCTCCCTGGCTGACTCTCCCTGACTGACTCTCCCTGGCTGACTCTCCCTGACTGACTCTCCCTGGCTGACTCTCCCTGGCTGACTCTCCCTGACTGACTCTCCCTGGCTGACTCTCCCTGGCTGACTCTCCCTGACTGACTCTCCCTGACTCTCCCTGACTGACTCCCTCCTCTGGCTGACTCTCCCTGGCTGACTCTCCCTGGCTGACTCTCCCTGACTGACTCTCCCTGACTCTCCCTGACTGACTCTCCCTGGCTGACTCTCCCTGACTGACTCTCCCTGGCTGACTCTCCTGACTGACTCTCCCTGACTCTCCCTGACTGACTCTCCCTGGCTGACTCTCCTGGCTGACTCTCCCCTGACTCTCCCTGGCTGACTCTCCCTGGCTGACTCTCCCTGACTGACTCTCCCTGACTGACTCTCCCTGACTCTCCCTCCCTGGCTGACTCTCCCTGACTGGCTGACTCTCCCCTGACTGACTCTCCCTGACTCTCCTGACTCTCCCTGGCTGACTCTCCCTGGCTGACTCTCCCTGGCTGACTCTCCCTGACTGACTCTCCCTGACTCTCCCTGGCTGACTCTCCCTGACTGACTCTCCCTGACTCTCCCTGGCTGACTCTCCCTGGCTGACTCTCCCTGACTGACTCTCCCTGACTGACTCTCCCTGGCTGACTCTCCCTGACTGACTCTCCCTGACTGACTCTCCCTGACTGACTCTCCCTGACTCTCCCTGGCTGACTCTCCCTGACTCTCCCTGGCTGACTCTCCCTGGCTGACTCTCCCTGACTGACTCTCCCTGCCTGACTGACTCTCCCTGGCTGACTCTCCCTGACTGACTCTCCCTGGCTGACTCTCCCTGGCTGACTCTCCCTGACTGACTCTCCCTGACTCTCCCTGACTGACTCTCCCTGACTCTCCCTGGCTTACTCTCCCTGACTCTCCCTGGCTGACTCTCCCTGACTGACTCTCCCTGGCTGACTCTCCCTGGCTGACTCTCCCTGGCTGACTCTCCCTGACTGACTCTCCCTGGCTGACTCTCCCTGTCTGACTCTCCCTGGCTGACACTCCCTGGCTGACTCTCCTCTGACTGACTCTCCCTGACTGACTCTCCCTGGCTGACTCTCCCTGACTGACTCTCCCCCTGACTGACTCTCCCTGGCTGACTCTCCCTGACTGACTCTCCCTGGCATAGAGACAGAGAGAGAGACAGAGACTCTCCCTGAGAGAGGCTGAGACAGAGAGACAGAGACTCTCCCTGGCTGAGGCTGAGACAGAGAGACAGAGAGAGAGAGACAGACTGAGACAGAGAGAGACAGAGAGACTGAGACAGAGAGACTCTCTTATCCTGGCTGAGAGACAGAGACAGAGAGAGAGAGACAGAGAGAGAGAGACAGAGAGACAGAGAGAGAGAGAGACAGAGAGACAGAGAGAGAGAGAGAGAGAGAGAGAGACAGAGAGAGAGCAGAGACAACCTCTATGTTGAGACACACTGAGATCACTGTCTTCATCAGACAGCAGAGAGAGAGAGAGAGAGAGACAGAGAGAGAGAGAGAGACAGAGAGAGAGAGAGACAGAGAGAGAGAGAGAGAGAGAGAGAGAGAGAGAGAGAGAGAGAGAGAGAGAGAGAGAGAGAGAGAGAGAGAGAGAGAGAGAGAGAGAGAGACAGAGGAGAGAGGTCTTCCTCCTCATTAACTCATTCACTACATGGTATGTGACTGGTTGGCATTGACTCTTTATCAGT
>NW_026277734.1:0-65000 GCF_023373465.1 Oncorhynchus keta | reverse complement strand
CTTTTTCCACATGAGGGTATCTATAAATGACATGGTCCCCGGGCCTTTCTTCCTGTAGGGTCCCCATGGGCACTCCGAAAAGGACTACAGTCTTTTAGAATAGGGAGTGGAATGGTTCCCCTTTCTTCCTGTAGGGTCCCCATGGGCACTCTGAAAAGGACTACAGTCTTTTAGAATAGGGAGTGGAATGGTTCCCCTTTCTTCCTGTAGGGTCCCCATGGGCACTCTGAAAAGGACTACAGTCTTTTAGAATAGGGAGTGGAATGGTTCCCCTTTCTTCCTGTAGGGTCCCCATGGGCACTCTGAAAAGGACTACAGTTTTTTAGAATGGGGAGTGGAATGGTTCCCCTTTCTTCCTGTAGGGTCCCCATGGGCACTCCGAAAAGGACTACAGTCTTTTAGAATGGGGAGTGGAATGGTTCCCCTTTCTTCCTGTAGGGTCCCCATGGGCACACCGAAAAGGACTACAGTCTTTTAGAATGGGGAGTGGAATGGTTCCCCTTTCTTCCTGTAGGGTCCCCATGGGCACTCCGAAAAGGACTACAGTCTTTTAGAATGGGGAGTGGAATGGTTCCCCTTTCTTCCTGTAGGGTCCCCATGGGCACTCCGAAAAGGACTACAGTCTTTTAGAATGGGGAGTGGAATGGTTCCCCTTTCTTCCTGTAGGGTCCCCATGGGCACACCGAAAAGGACTACAGTCTTTTAGAATGGGGAGTGGAATGGTTCCCCTTGTGTTACCAGAATGCACTATTGTCAGTCCTTCTGTAGAAGTCATATATTAGGACGATGAATTATATGTAAACAAAGTTCTTAGAGGAATGGAGAATCACACACAGGCACAATACTGTATCTCTGTCTTCCTCTGTGTCACACACATAAACACACACACACTCACACAAACACTTTCCCTGACTGTTCACACAGGCACAATACTGTATCTCTGTCTTCCTCTGTCTCACACATCAACACACACACACTCACGCACATACACACATTCACATACATATACCCACTCACGCACATACAAACAGAGAGTGCTGTGAGGCAACACTCAGACAGGCAATGAGCTCATCTGATCTGAATGTCTTCTCAGAATTAATGCACTTCTCGTGACCTCTCTATTCCTCTCTCGCTTTATCCATCCTCCCCGTCTCTCTCTCTCTCTCTCTCGCTTTCTCTCTCACTCTGTCTCTCTATATCTCTATCTCTATATGTATATATATATATATCTCTATCAATTCAATTCAATTGACTTTATTGGCACGGCAAGTTAAATGACTTACATTGTTAAAGTATAAATACTTGGTGGGACCAACAGCAATAATAATAGTAGTAGTGGACATGTGTTTACCATTAACAGCAATAATAATATTAGTAGTGGACATGTGTTTACCATTAACAGCAACTACAACAACAATATTAATGAGAATAATAATAATAGTAGTAGTGGACATGTGTTTACCATTAACAGCAACTACAACAACAATATTAATGAGAATAATAATACATTAAAGCAATAGTAGTAGATCAGTCTCAACATGACTGAGAAGACACATGACCTGGTAGTAGACCAGTGTCAACATGACTGAGAAGACACATGACCTGGTAGTAGACCAGTGTCAACATGACTGAGAAGACACATGACCTGGTAGTAGACCAGTGTCAACATGACTGAGAAGACACATGACCTGGTAGTAGACCAGTGTCAACATGACTGAGAAGACACATGACCTAGTAGTAGACCAGTCTCAACATGACTGAGAAGACACATGACCTAGTAGTAGACCAGTCTCAACATGACTGAGAAGACACATGACCTGGTAGTAGACCAGTCTCAACATGACTGAGAAGACACATGACCTGGTAGTAGACCAGTGTCAACATGACTGAGAAGACACATGACCTGGTAGTGGATCAGTGTCAACATGACTGAGAAGACACATGACGTGGTATGAAAGACAAAACAAAACAAGATGGGAAATATTATTGACCATACATTGCACTTGTCACTGGCTGTCCATCAGGTTGTGGCAGGAGGACACATATTTTGCTGCCAAAACTGCGCATTTTGGCTTTTCACCCAATAAATATTCGATTTTAGATTAATCTTTTATAGTTTAGAATTCTTTGTATTGAATTATAATATTGTGAAATAAATATTCTCTTTGGTCTGAGTATTTTTCACAGTGTAGTAGGAAATGCAGCTCTGTTTCTACCTCTCCCCTGGAGCAGAGTGAGCACAGCCTGTCCTCTTTGGGCAGCCAGGTTGCCTGTGACGACCGGTCTCTGTTTGTATTTGTATTTTTGTATTTATTAGTGATCCCCATTAGTTCCTGCCAAAGCAGCAGCTACTCTTCCTGAGGTTTATTAGTGATCCCCATTAGTTCCTGCCAAAGCAGCAGCTACTCTTCCTGGGGTTTATTAGTGATCCCCATTAGTTTCTGCCAAAGCAGCAGCTACTCTTCCTGAGGTTTATTAGTGATCCCCATTAGTTCCTGCCAAAGCAGCAGCTACTCTTCCTGAGGTTTATTAGTGATCCCCATTAGTTCCTGCCAAAGCAGCAGCTACTCTTCCTGGGGTTTATTAGTGATCCCCATTAGTTCCTGCCAAAGCAGCAGCTACTCTTCCTGGGGTTTATTAGTGATCCCCATTAGTTTCTGCCAAAGCAGCAGCTACTCTTCCTGAGGTTTATTAGTGATCCCCATTAGTTCCTGCCAAAGCAGCAGCTACTCTTCCTGAGGTTTATTAGTGATCCCCATTAGTTCCTGCCAAAGCAGCAGTTACTCTTCCTGGGGTTTATTAGTGATCCCCATTAGTTCCTGCCGAAGCAGCAGCTACTCTTCCTGTGGTTTATTAGTGATCCCCATTAGTTCCTGCCAGAGCAGCAGCTACTCTTCCTGGCGTTTATTAGTGATCCCCATTAGTTCCTGCCAGAGCAGCAGCTACTTTTCCTGAGGTTTATTAGTGATCCCCATTAGTTCCTGCCAGAGCAGCAGCTACTCTTCCTGTGGTTTATTAGTGATCCCCATTAGTTCCTGCCAGAGCAGCAGCTACTCTTCCTGAGGTTTATTAGTGATCCCCATTAGTTCCTGCCAGAGCAGCAGCTACTTTTCCTGGGGTTTATTAGTGATCCCCATTAGTTCCTGCCAAAGCAGCAGCTACTCTTCCTGGTTTTTTTTGTGATCCCCATTAGTTCCTGCCAGAGCAGCAGCTACTTTTCCTGAGGTTTATTAGTGATCCCCATTAGTTCCTGCCAGAGCAGCAGCTACTCTTCCTGAGGTTTATTAGTGATCCCCATTAGTTCCTGCCAGAGCAGCAGCTACTCTTCCTGGGGTTTATTAGTGATCCCCATTAGTTGCGACTTGTATGCTCTAGTCGGCTGGCCCTCGCTACATATTCGTCGCCAGACCCACTGGCTCCAGGTCATCTACAAGTCCATGCTAGGTAAAGCTCCGCCTTATCTCAGTTCACTGGTCACGATGGCAACACCCATCCATAGCACGCGCTCCAGCAGGTGTATCTCACTGATCATCCCTAAAGCCAACACCTCATTTGGCCGCCTTTTGTTCCAGTACTCTGCTGCTGGTGACTGGAACAAATTGCAAAAATCGCTGAAGTTGGAGACTTTCATCTCCCTCACCAACTTCAAACATCAGCTATCTGAGCAGCTAACCGATCGCTGCAGCTGTACATAGTCTATTGGTAAATAGCCCACCCATTTTCACCTACCTCATCCCCACACTGTTTTTATTTATTTACTTTTCTGCTCTTTTGCACACCAATATCTCTACCTGTACATGACCATCTGATCATTTATCACTCCAGTGTTAATCTACAAAATTGTAATTATTCGCCTACCTCCTCATGCCTTTTGCACACATTGTATATAGACTCCCCTTTTTTTCTACTGTGTTATTGACTTGTTAATTGTTTACTCCATGTGTAACTCTGTGTTGTCTGTTCACACTGCTATGCTTTATCTTGGTCAGGTCGCAGTTGCAAATGAGAACTTGTTCTCAACTAGCCTACCTGGTTAAATAAAGCAGCAGCTACCCTTCCTGGGGTTTATTAGTGATCTCCATTAGTTCCTGCCAAAGCAGCAGCTACTCTTCCTGGGGTTTATTAGTGATCCCCATTAGTTCCTGCCAAAGCAGCAGCTACTCTTCCTGGGGTTTATTAGGGATCCCCATTAGTTCCTGCCAAAGCAGCAGCTACTCTTCCTGGGGTTTATTCGTGATCCCCATTAGTTCCTGCCAAGGCAGAAGCTACTCTTCCTGTGGTCCAGCAACATTAAAGCAGTTCATACAATTTCAAAACATTACAGTACATTCACAGATTTCACAACACACCAAGTTCTCTCAGGCCCTACTCCACCACTAGCACATATCTACAGTACTAAATCCATGTATATGTATAGTGCGTATGTTATCGTTTGTGTGTGTGTGTGTGTGTGTGTGTGTGTGTGTGTGTGTGTGTGTGTGTGTGTGTGTGTGTGTGTGTGTGTGTGTGTGTGTGTGTGTGTGTGTGTGTGTGTGTGTGTGTGTGTGTGTGTGTGTGTGTGTGTGTGTGGCTTCACAGTCCCCGCTGTTCCATAAGGTGTTTTTTAAATCTAATTTTACTGCTGCATCAGTTACTTGATGTGGAATAGAGTTCCATGTAATCATGGCTCTGTGTAGTACTGTGTGCCTCCCGTAGTCTGTTCTGGACTTGGGGACTGTGAAGAGACCTTTTGTGGCATGTCTTGTGGGGTATGCATGTGTGTCCGAGCTGTGTGCCAGTAGTTTAGACAGACAGTTCGGTGCATTCAACATGTCAATACCTCTCATTAATAAAAGTAGTGATGAAGTCAATCTCTCCTCTACTTTCAGCCAGGAGAGACTGATATGCATATTATTAATATTAGATCTCGGTGTACATCCAAGGTCCAGCCGTGCTGCCCTGTTCTGAGCCAATTGCAATTTTCCTAAGTCCCTTTTTGTGGCACCTGACCACACGACTGAACAGTGGTCAAGGTGCGACAAAACTAGGGCCTGTAGGACCTGCCTGGTTGATAGTGTTGTTAAGAAGGTAGAAACTAGGGCCTGTAGGACCTGCCTGGTTGATAGTGTTGTTAAGAAGGTAGAAACTAGGGCCTGTAGGACCTGCCTGGTTGATAGTGTTGTTAAGAAGGTAGAAACTAGGGCCTGTAGGACCTGCCTGGTTGATAGTGTTGTTAAGAAGGCAGAAACTAGGGCCTGTAGGACCTGCCTGGTTGATAGTGTTGTTAAGAAGGTAGAAACTAGGGCCTGTAGGACCTGCCTGGTTGATAGTGTTGTTAAGAAGGCAGAAACTAGGGCCTGTAGGACCTGCCTGGTTGATAGTGTTGTTAAGAAGGTAGAAACTAGGGCCTGTAGGACCTGCCTGGTTGATAGTGTTGTTAAGAAGGTAGAAACTAGGGCCTGTAGGACCTGCCTGGTTGATAGTGTTGTTAAGAAGGCAGAAACTAGGGCCTGTAGGACCTGCCTGGTTGATAGTGTTGTTAAGAAGGTAGAAACTAGGGCCTGTAGGACCTGCCTGGTTGATAGTGTTGTTAAGAAGATAGAAACTAGGGCCTGTAGGACCTGCCTGGTTGATAGTGTTGTTAAGAAGGCAGAAACTAGGGCCTGTAGGACCTGCCTGGTTGATAGTGTTGTTAAGAAGGTAGAAACTAGGGCCTGTAGGACCTGCCTGGTTGATAGTGTTGTTAAGAAGATAGAAACTAGGGCCTGTAGGACCTGCCTGGTTGATAGTGTTGTTAAGAAGGTAGAAACTAGGGCCTGTAGGACCTGCCTGGTTGATAGTGTTGTTAAGAAGGTAGAAACTAGGGCCTGTAGGACCTGCCTGGTTGATAGTGTTGTTAAGAAGGTAGAAACTAGGGCCTGTAGGACCTGCCTGGTTGATAGTGTTGTTAAGAAGGCAGAAACTAGGGCCTGTAGGACCTGCCTGGTTGATAGTGTTGTTAAGAAGGTAGAAACTAGGGCCTGTAGGACCTGCCTGGTTGATAGTGTTGTTAAGAAGGTAGAAACTAGGGCCTGTAGGACCTGCCTGGTTGATAGTGTTGTTAAGAAGGCAGAAACTAGGGCCTGTAGGACCTGCCTGGTTGATAGTGTTGTTAAGAAGGTAGAAACTAGGGCCTGTAGGACCTGCCTGGTTGATAGTGTTGTTAAGAAGGCAGAAACTAGGGCCTGTAGGACCTGGCTGGTTGATAGTGTTGTTAAGAAGGTAGAAACTAGGGCCTGTAGGACCTGCCTGGTTGATAGTGTTGTTAAGAAGGTAGAAACTAGGGCCTGTAGGACCTGCCTGGTTGATAGTGTTGTTAAGAAGGCAGAAACTAGGGCCTGTAGGACCTGCCTGGTTGATAGTGTTGTTAAGAAGGTAGAAACTAGGGCCTGTAGGACCTGCCTGGTTGATAGTGTTGTTAAGAAGGCAGAAACTAGGGCCTGTAGGACCTGCCTGGTTGATAGTGTTGTTAAGAAGGCAGAAACTAGGGCCTGTAAGGACCTGCCTGGTTGATAGTGTTGTTAAGAAGGCAGAAACTAGGGCCTGTAGGACCTGCCTGGTTGATAGTGTTGTTAAGAAGGCAGAAACTAGGGCCTGTAGGACCTGCCTGGTTGATAGTGTTGTTAAGAAGGCAGAGCATCGCTTTATTATAGACAGACTTCTCCCCATCTTAGCTACTACTGCATCAATATGTTTTGACCATGACAGTTTACAATCTAGGGTTACTCCACGCAGTTTAGTAACCTCAACTTGCTCAATTTCCACATCATTTATTACAAGATTTAGTTGAGGTTTAGCGTTTAGTGAGTGTTTTGTTCCAAATACAATGCTTTTAGTTTCAGAAATATTTAGGGCTAACTTATTCCTTGCCACCCACTCTGAAACTAACTGCAGCTCTTTGTTGACTGTTGCTGTCATTCCAGTCGTTGACTGTTGCTGTCATTCCAGTCGTTGACTGTTGCTGTCATTCCAGTCGTTGACTGTTGCTGTCATTCCAGTCGTTGACTGTTGCTGTCATTCCAGTCGTTGACTGTTGCTGTCATTCCAGTCGTTGACTGTTGCTGTCATTCCAGTCGTTGATTGTTGCCATTCCAGTCGTTGACTGTTGCTGTTCATTCCAGTCGCTGACTGTTGCTGTCATTCCAGTCGATTCCAGTCGTTGACTGTTGCTGTCATTCCAGTCGTTGACTGTTGCTGTTCATTCCAGTCGTTGACTGTTGCTGTCATTCCTTTGTTGACTGTTGCTGTCATTCCAGTCGTTGACTGTTGCTGTCATTCCAGTCGTTGACTGTTGCTGTCATTCCAGTCGTTGTAGTAGCTGACGTCCCCAAGTTGCTGTTAACTAAAATTCCTCTGTATTTATTTGGGTCAAATTGTCGCCCTTTTTATAGATTGGTGTGATCAATCCTTGATTCCAAATATCAGGAAAAATACCTGCAGTGAGGATAATGTTGAAGAGTTTGAGTATAGCTAATTCGAATTTGTGCGGTGTATATTTGATTATTTCATTTAAAATACCATCAGCACCACAGGCCTTTTTGGGTTGGAGAGTGCATCGTTTTTCCAATAATTCTTCTTCTGTATTTGAGGTATCCACAGGATTCTGATAGACTTTGACTGCTGATTCAAGGATTGGTCATTTTGTCTTGGCTCTATCACTCAGCAGGTTGTCAGGGAACGGTGGCCTACAGTTGCTAGGCTGGCCCATTGAAGCTCCAGTATAGTGTGTCTGCCTTGCCACCAGTGGGTGTATCAGACATTAAACAGGACAAATGGCCCATCGTCTGAATCAGACTCAATTAAGATTTATTATGTGGCTGACGCATTATGACACTCACCTGGACTCCTTCACCTCCTTGACTACCTGCCCTATATATGTCACTCCCTTTGGTTCCTTCCCTATATATGTCACTCCCTTTGGTTCCTTCCCTATATATGTCACTCCCTTTGGTTCCTTCCCTATATATGTCACTCCCTTTGGTTCCTTCCCTATATATGTCACTCCCTCTGGTTCCTTCCCTATATATGTCACTCCCTTTGGTTCCTTCCCTATATATGTCACTCCCTCGGGTTCCTTCCCTATATATGTCACTCTCTTTGGTTCCTTCCCCTATATGTCTCTCCCTTTGGTTCCTTCCCTATATATGTCACTCCCTTTGGTTCCTTCCCTATATATGTCACTCCCTTTGGTTCCTTCCCTATATATGTCTCCCTTTGGTTCCTTCCCTATATATGTCTCTCCCTTTGGTTCCTTCCCTATATATGTCACTCCCTTTGGTTCCTTCCCTATATATGTCTCTCCCTTTGGTTCCTTCCCTATATATGTCACTCCCTTTGGTTCCTTCCCTATATATGTCACTCCCTTTGGTTCCTTCCCTATATATGTCACTCCCTTTGGTTCCTTCCCTATATATGTCACTCCCTTTGGTTCATTCCCTATATATGTCACTCCCTTTGGTTCCTTCCCTATATATGTCCCTCCCTTTGGTTCCTTCCCTATATATGTCACTCCCTTTGGTTCCTTCCCTATATATGTCACTCCCTTTGGTTCCTTCCCTATATATGTCACTCCCTTTGGTTCCTTCCCTATATATGTCCCTTCCTTTGGTTCCTTCCCTATATATGTCCCTCCCTTTGGTTCCTTCCTCAGTCGTCGTTGTTTCTGTTTCTGTTTCTTGTCTGAGCGCTGTTTCTGTTTCTTGTTATCTTTCGTTTATTCATTAAATGTCTTCACTCCCTGAACTTGATTCCTGACTCTCAGCGTTACACACGTTACACTCTAACCACATGGGTGCTTTAGACCAGATTATAATGTGACAATCCCATAATTGGGAAACTGTATTGTAAACACAAGCTAAGTAAAGATGAGAATTGAACGCCACTCAGGGTTAAAGACTGTAACAGATGTTTTCTTCATTAGAAAAGGCACAAGTATGTGTGTGAATTTTCCCTGAATCTTTTCTGTATTTCTGTACTTCGGTGTGTGTGTGTGTGTGTGTGTGTGTGTGTGTGTGTGTGTGTGTGTGTGTGTGTGTGTGTGTGTGTGTGTGTGTGTGTGTGTGTGTGTGTGTGTGTGTGTGTGTGTGTGTGTGTGTCCAGAAGTCATTAGGTACACAGAGAATCAGTGATCACTACGCTGACTCCCTTGAGTGTTGGTTTGGTGGGTTGTATTCATGCCTCACTGAACAATAGAGCTCTCCAAATCTGGGACTGACCCCCCCCACCTAGCTTTCCCTCCCTCCCTCCCTCCTTGCAAATCCTGGCACACAGCTTTGTCTTTGGTATTTAACCAAAAACAAGTATAGCGTTTTAGTTTTCTCTGAGAACCCCAGCAGTTGGAGGATCAGGGTTTTCAACATCAACACAAGAGGTCTGTATCACTTCTAGCTCTTTGCCTGTTGGGTTGCCTAGTGTGCCACTGCACATTTCAACACTTTGTTTATTTGAATAAATCTCTCCAGCTTGGATTCTGCTTTGAATTTCAAACGGCAATCAAGCCCCCCAAGCCACGGTCTCCGCTAGTTGGCAGTGGGACTGAATGACCTCAACCTACTGGAAGGGTCAGTTTCCTGTGCTGAGCAGTCCCATGGCGGCCATTACGTGTGTTCCCCAGAGCCCTCAGAGATTCCAAGCCAAGCAGGAACTCACGCAGGGTAACTCTGGGCAACGATTGATGGAGAAGCTAGCATATATCCCCGTGGTTGGAGGGCATCTCAGTGGGTGATTGAGAAGCAGAACACTACAGATACTGTAGAGTTGATTCTTCTTTCAACTTTCAACTGTGAGACGGGAGCAGCTGCCAGCTGCAGGGTTTTCCTTGAGAACTAACATCAAGTTGAATGTGCTCATTATTGAAAATGTTGAGGATTCACTCACACAGACATGAACAATAAAATTATTTTTTAAATGTTTAAGGATATTTTTTTTGCCTTTTCTCGAAAAATATTCAGTGATACTGCTAAGTACACCAGAATATGTTAGAGGCCTGTGTAATGCCTGTGTAATGCCCCAACATCTGTAACCAGTGTGGCTGTTTAACCATGTTCTTTGTGCCAGACTGTCCATCTAGACTGTCCCCAGGTGTGAGTGTTTGTAACTCCAGTGTTGTCCGGGTTTGGCCGGTGTAGGCCGTCATTGTAAATAAGAATTTGTTCTTAACTGACTTTCCTTGTTAAATAAAGGTTCAATTAAGGTTAAATAAAGGTTAAATAGATGTTAAATAAAGGTTAAATAAAGGTTCAATTAAGGTTAAATGAAGGTTCAATAAAAAAGAAGAAGAAAAAAAAATGAAAACAAAGTGTTGACTGTCCCGGTCAAAGCAATGCAACAGGATATCCTGTCCTCTCTATCCTCAGTGGCCACCAGACACAACAACTCTAAGGGATGTCTATGGTAAGACTTGAAGGTCGGCTAATAAACTCTGTACAGACATGATCACATAGTTTGTTAAAGATAACTAAACACATGTAGTAGACCTGATGGTCTGGATTGATAAACTGTATTACAGGTCTGGATTGATCATCTGTATTACAGGTCTGGATTGATAAACTGTATTAAAGGTCTGGATTGATCATCTGTATTACAGGTCTGGATTGATAATCTGTATTACAGGTCTGGATTGATAATCTGTATTACAGGTCTGGATTGATAATCTGTATTACAGGTCTGGATTGATAATCTGTATTACAGGTCTGGATTGATAATCTGTATTACAGGTCTGGATTGATAATCTGTATTACAGGTCTGGATTGATAAACTGTATTACAGGTCTGGATTGATAATCTGTATTACAGGTCTGGATTGATAATCTGTATTACAGGTCTGGATTGATAAACTGTTGGATAAACTGTATTACAGGTCTGGATTGATAATCTGTATTAAAGGTCTGGATTGATAATCTGTATTAAAGGTCTGGATTGATAAACTGTATTACAGGTCTGGATTGATAATCTGTATTAAAGGTCTGGATTGATAAACTGTATTAAGGTCTGGATTGATAAACTGTATTACAGGTCTGGATTGATAATCTGTATTAAAGGTCTGGGTCTGGATTGATAATGTATTACAGGTCTGGATTGATAATATTAAGGTCTGGATTGATAAACTGTATTACAGGTCTGGATTGATAATCTGTATTAAAGGTCTGGATTGATAAACTGTTGATAATAAAGGTCTGGATTGATAAACTGTATTACAGGTCTGGATTGATAATCTGTATTACAGGTCTGGATTGATAATCTGTATTACAGGTCTGGATTGATAATCTGTATTAAAGGTCTGGATTGATAATCTGTATTAAAGGTCTGGATTGATAAACTGTATTACAGGTCTGGATTGATAATCTGTATTACAGGTCTGGATTGATAATCTGTATTAAAGGTCTGGATTGATAAACTGTATTACAGGTCTGGATTGATAATCTGTATTAAAGGTCTGGATTGATAATCTGTATTAAAGGTCTGGATTGATAAACTGTATTACAGGTCTGGATTGATAATCTGTATTACAGGTCTGGATTGATAATCTGTATTAAAGGTCTGGATTGATAATCTGTATTAAAGGTCTGGATTGATAAACTGCATGATTACAACTCCTCAGAGATATTGTTTTGATAAACTGTATTACATTGGATTGATAATTGAAGATTGTTGACTGGATTGATAATCTGTATTAAAGGTCTGGAACTAATGATATGTAATCTGATTGATAATCTGTAACAGTTGGATTGATAATCCAATCTGGTTGACCTAACTAACTATGTAATCCTTATTACAGGTCTGGATTGATAATCATTACAGCTGGATAAGTGGTTCATTCAGGTCTGGAAAATCTGTATTACAGGTCTGGATTGATAAACTGTATTAAAGGTCTGGATTGATGATTAAAGGTCTGGATTGATAAACTGTATTACCTGGACTGTATTAAAGGTCTGGATTGATAAACCCTGTCCTGGATTGATAATCTCTGGACTGTATTAAAGGTCTGGATTGATAATCTGTATTACAGTCTGGATTGATAATCTGTATTAAAGGTCTGGATTGATAATCTGTGGTCTGGATTGTAATCTGTATTAAAGGTCTGTTGATGTATTAAAGGTCTGGATTGATAATCTGTATTAAAGGTCTGTGATAATCTGTATTACAGGTCTGGATTGATAAACTGTGATTACAACTCCTGAGATATTGTGATAATTGTATTTGAAGGTCTGGATTGTAATGACTGTGTGTGTGTGTGTGTGTGTGTGAATGTCTGTGTGTGAATGTGTGTGTGTGTGTGTGTGTGTGTGTGTGTGTGTGTAAACTGTGTGTGTGTGTGTGTGTGTGTGTGTGTGTGTGTGTGTGTGTGTTGTGTGTGTGTGTGTGTGTGTGTTGTGTGTGTGTGTGCTAGCAGGACATCATGGCAACCGCTACCCTCCACACCCTCACTCTGCTTGATGTGCACTTATCACTGTCTCTGGGCACCCAGGCTATTTAGCCCAGTCAGGAGATAACACTCCCTGGATCCCCAAGGTCACACACACACACACACACACACACACACACACACACACACACACACACACACACACACACACACACACACACACACACACACACACACACACACACACACACACACACACACACACACACACACACACACACACACACACACCCCTCCACAGAGTGACTGTCACTGGGCAGAACCACACAGACACACCCCATCCTCCCCTCAGACTTCCTCCCTCCCTCCTTTCTCCACTGTCTTCATCCTCTCAGACTTCCTCCCTCCCTCCTTTCTCCACTGTCTTCATCCACTCAGACTTCCTCCCTCCATTCTCCACTGTCTTCCTCCCCTCAGACATCCTCCCTCCATTCTCTACTGTCTTCATCTTCTCAGACTTCATCCCTCCATTCTCCACTGTCTTCCACCTACTCCCCCTTTCTTCATCTCCCTCCTCCTCTCATTCTCTGACAGGGTTTACCCACAATCCCTCCTGTAAGTGTGTGACTCTCACCAGAACCCCTTCTCAGCATCTAGGCTACACAAATGACTTTTCACATTTCACTGTGAACAACCACCCACACTGAATAAATTCACTGGAATATGGGATCATTATCTGGGTCTAGGGATGATGCTAGTGCTTCTCTACAATGGAATCCTGACACAAAACCTTCAAGTGGTGTGTGTGTGTGTTGTCCAGAGTCTAGGTGATCTATTTTGGCCCAGGTTTTAATTCCCTGCATGGGAGTTGGCCTGCTAATTTTACTGTAAGGCCTCTCTCTCTCTCACTCTCTCTCTCTCTCTCTCTCTCTCTCTCTCTCTCTCTCTCTTTCTCTGTATCTTTCTCTCTCTCTCTCATCTCTCTCTCTCTCTCTCTCTCTCTCTCTCTCTCTCTCTCTCTCTCTCTCTCTCTCTCTCTCTCTCTCTCTGTCTCACTCTCTCTCGCTCTCTCTCTCTCTGTCTCTCTCTCTCTCGCTCTCTCTCTCTCTCTCTCTCTCTCTCTCTCTCTCTCTCTCTCTCTCTCTCTCTCTCTGTCTCTCTCTCTCTCTGTCTCTCTCTCTCTCTCTCTCTCTCTCTCTCTCTCTCTCTCTCTCTCTCTCTCTCTCTCTCTCTCTCTCTCTCTCTCTCTCTCTCTCTCTCTCTCTCTCTCTCTCTCTCTCTCTCTCTCTCTGTCTCACTCTCTCACTCTCTCTCGCTCTCTCTGCTCCTTAATTGATTAAGACGCTCAAACCTGCTGATGACTCTAAGCTTTACTCTCAGCCATCGACCAGCAACACACACATCCAACAAACAACCTGACTGACTGTCAAACCAACACTCACCCACCCAGACACTAACGCATATGGATACACACACACACACACACACACACACACACACACACACACACACACACACACACACACACACACACACACACACACACACACACACACACACACACACACACACACACACACACACACACACACACACACACATACAAACTCAGCAATCAATACTAATCTCGTAAAACAATATTAATCTAATTAACAATTAATCAACATTGATGCTGCACACAGACAAACATTTCAGAAGCACATTGATGTTTACACACAGGGAAATACACTGATGTTTACACACAGGGAAATACACTGATGTTTACACACAGGGAAATACACTGATGTTTACACACAGGGAAATACATTGATGTTTACACACAGGGAAATACACTGATGTTTACACACAGGGAAATACATTGATGTTTACACACAGGGAAATACACTGATGTTTACACACAGGGAAATACACTGATGTTTACACACAGGGAAATACACTGATGTTTACACACAGGGAAATACACTGATGTTTACACACAGGGAAATACACTGATGTTTACACACAGGGAAATACACTGATGTTTACACACAGGGAAATACATGATGTTTACACACAGGGAAATATATTGATGTTTACACACAGGGAAATACACTGATGTTTACACACAGGGAAATACATTGATGTTTACACACAGGGAAATACATTGATGTTTACACACAGGGAAATACATTGATGTTTACACACAGGGAAATATATTGATGTTTACACACAGGGAAATACATTGATGTTTACACACAGGGAAATACATTGATGTTTACACACAGGGAAATACACTGATGTTTACACACAGGGAAATACACTGATGTTTACACACAGGGAAATACATTGATGTTTACACACAGGGAAATACACTGATGTTTACACACAGGGAAATACATTGATGTTTACACACAGGGAAATACATTGATGTTTACACACAGGGAAATACATTGATGTTTACACACAGGGGAATACACTGATGTTTACACACAGGGAAATACACTGATGTTTACACACAGGGAAATACATTGATGTTTACACACAGGGAAATACATTGATGTTTACACACAGGGAAATACACTGATGTTTACACACAGGGAAATACACTGATGTTTACACACAGGGAAATACACTGATGTTTACACACAGGGAAATACATTGATGTTTACACACAGGGAAATACACTGATGTTTACACACAGGGAAATACATTGATGTTTACACACAGGGAAATACACTGATGTTTACACACAGGGAAATACATTGATGTTTACACACAGGGAAATACACTGATGTTTACACACAGGGAAATACACTGATGTTTACACACAGGGAAATACATTGATGTTTACACACAGGGAAATACATGATGTTTACACACAGGGAAATACACTGATGTTTACACACAGGGAAATACACTGATGTTTACACACAGGGAAATACATTGATGTTTACACACAGGGAAATACACTGATGTTTACACACAGGGAAATACACTGATGTTTACACACAGGGAAATACACTGATGTTTACACACAGGGAAATACACTGATGTTTACACACAGGGAAATACATGATGTTTACACACAGGGAAATACACTGATGTTTACACACAGGGAAATACACTGATGTTTACACACAGGGAAATACACTGATGTTTACACACAGGGAAATACACTGATGTTTACACACAGGGAAATACATTGTTTATGTTTACACAAATACAGGGAAATACACTGATGTTTACACACAGGGAAATACATGATGTTTACACACAGGGAAATACATGATGTTTACACACAGGGAAATACACTGATGTTTACACACAGGGAAATACACTGATGTTTACACACAGGGAAATACATGATGTTTACACACAGGGAAATACATGATGTTTACACACAGGGAAATACATGATGTTTACACACAGGGAAATACATTGATGTTTACACACAGGGAAATACACTGATGTTTACACAAATACAGGTTTACACACAGAAATACATGATGTTTACACACAGGGAAATACATTGATGTTTACACACAGGGAAATACATTGATGTTTACACACAGGGAAATACACTGATGTTTACACACAGGGAAATACATTGATGTTTACACACAGGGAAATATACTGATGTTTACACACAGGGAAATACATTGATGTTTACACACAGGGAAATACACAGATGTTTACACACAGGGAAATACACTGATGTTTACACTGACGTTTCCACATATGGAAACACACTGACATTTACAAATGATGACAGTGTGAGCTTTCTGCAGCCACATGCATGTGGGAGTCAGACTGGGTTTATCTCTGTCCCAAACCCTGAGAGACTGAAAGTTCACTTGTTGACACGTGATAATATTTCCTACCAAGTGACCATTTGACAGGCAGATAAAAAGCACAACCTCAGCACCAGCCTGGACAGTCCTTGATTAAGGCTTCTAATCACATGGTTGAAACTCACTGATTCAGAGGGGTTGGGGCGGCAGGGTAGCCTAGTGGTTAGAGCATTGGACTAGTTGCAAGTTCAAATCCCTGAGCTGACAAGGTACAAATCTGTCGTTCTGCCCCTGAACAGGCAGTTAACCCACTGTTCCTAGGCCGTCATTGAAAATAAGAATTTGTTCTTAACTGACTTGCCTAGTTAAATAAAGGTAAAAAAATACATTTAAAAAATGCAGAAAGATGCATTCAAGCTGAATGCATCTTTCAAGTTTTACACACAGAATCCTCCAATACTGAACCTCACAGAACTCTAACTAGATCTACAATACTGAACCTCACAGAACTCTAACTAGATCTACAATACTGAACCTCACAGAACTCTAACTAGATCTACAATACTGAACCTCACAGAACTCTAACTAGATCTACAATACTGAACCTCACAGAACTCTAACTAGATCTACAATACTGAACCTCACAGAACTCTAACTAGATCTACAATACTGAACCTCACAGAACTCTAACTAGATCTACAATACTGAACCTCACAGAACTCTAACTAGATCTACAATACTGAACCTCACAGAACTCTACCTAGATCTACAATACTGAACCTCACAGAACTCTACCTAGATCTACAATACTGAACCTCACAGAACTCTAACTAGATCTACAATACTGAACCTCACAGAACTCTAACTAGATCTACAATACTGAACCTCACAGAACTCTAACTAGATCTACAATACTGAACCTCACAGAACTCTACCTAGATCTACAATACTGAACCTCACAGAACTCTAACTAGATGTACAATACTGAACCTCACAGAACTCTAACTAGATCTACAATACTGAACCTCACAGAACTCTAACTAGATCTACAATACTGAACCTCACAGAACTCTAACTAGATCTACAATACTGAACCTCACAGAACTCTAACTAGATCTACAATACTGAACCTCACAGAACTCTAACTAGATGTACAATACTGAACCTCACAGAACTCTAACTAGATGTACAATACTGAACCTCACAGAACTCTAACTAGATCTACAATACTGAACCTCACAGAACTCTAACTAGATGTACAATACTGAACCTCACAGAACTCTAACTAGATCTACAATACTGAACCTCACAGAACTCTAACTAGATCTACAATACTGAACCTCACAGAACTCTAACTAGATCTACAATATGGAACCTCACAGAACTCTAACTAGATCTACAATATGGAACCTCACAGAACTCTAACTAGATCTACAATATGGAACCTCACAGAACTCTACCTAGATCTACAATATGGAACCTCACAGAACTCTAACTGGATCTAGAACCACCAGCTAAATTTAAACCCTGCTGTATCTTGCTACAGCCCAAGTTTCAGCCCCCAAGTCAACTCACACCAGATCCCCATCCTCTCATGAGTCTGTAGTACAATACTGTATGATATCAACAGTCAGCTAAAGTCTAAGCACTGCTGTGTGTCCCTGTTTTGACCTGCAACTGTGGTACTGACTTTCACCCCCAGTAGACACACGCAAGCTCTTCCACCTGCTCGTCTAGCTGTACAGCAGTGCACATGTCCATAGTACAATACTACACCATGAGCAGCTGTCCCAGGTAGAGCTGAAACCCTCTGTTCCAGTCCTGCCTGGTAACAGGACTGTTAGTGTGAAGGACACGTACGGTACAAGACAACCAAACTACTGTAACCCATGTAGTGCTGAGCCCCAAACCAGACGTGTCCTGTCTCCATTGTCACCCAACCCCCACATCTCTCCTCCTTCCCAGGTTTGTCCTCTTACCTTTGTGACAGTCATGCAGAGGCAGTGGGCGAGGAGCGGAGCGATGTCCACTTAAACCAAAGCTGTAATACGCCGCAGGAGTGAGAGAGAGGAGATCTCTGCTGAGCACGCGCAGAGAGAGAGAGAGAGGAGAGCTCTGCTGAGCACGCACAGAGAGAGAGAGAGAGAGAGAGGAGAGCTCTACTGAGCACAGAGAGAGAGAGAGAGAGAGGAGAGCTCTGCTGAGCAAGCACAGAGAGAGAGAGAGAGAGAGAGAGAGAGAGAGAGAGAGAGAGAGAGAGAGAGAGAGAGAGAGAGAGGAGAGCTCTGCTGAGCACGCACAGAGAGAGAGCGAGAGCTAGAGAGAGAGAGAGAGAGAGAGAGAGAGAGAGAGAGAGAGAGAGAGAGAGAGAGAGGAGGGGGAAAAGCAGGGTTACTGTGTGTCTCCCGCTAAGTGGTGGTGCTGCTGTTGCCCAGTGCTGCTGTTGCCGAGTGCTGCAGTGAAGTAACAGGAGGGAGGCAGTGTGTGGTTACTACAACAGGAAAATGCTCTGCTTCGTTCCCCTCCCTCTCCCCCTCCGGTCCTCCCTCTCAGCCCTCCTACACACCCACACTGGCTGCACTCCTCTCTCTCTCCCCCTCCGGTCCTCCCTCTCAGCCCTCCTACACACCCACACTGGCTGCACTCCTCTCTCTCTCCCCCTCCGGTCCTCCCTCTCAGCCCTCCTACACACCCACACTGGCTGCACTCCTCTCCCTCTCCCCCTCCGGTCCTCCCTCTCAGCTCTCCTACACACCCACACTGGCTGCTCCCTCTCCCCCTCCGGTCCTCCCTCTCAGCCCTCCGGTCCTCCCTCTCAGCCCTCCGGTCCTCCCTCTCAGCCCTCCTACACACCCACACTGGCTGCACTCCTCTCTCTCTCTCCCTCATCCTGTTCTTTTTCTGCCAATCTGATTACAGACTAGCTAATGAAGCTTATTGATGTTTAGAGGGATGGAGGGATTGGTGTTGCCTGGGACAGGAGAAGGCTGCAGTGGAATAGAGAGAGAGGGAGGCAGAGCCCAAAGAGCTGTGTGCTGTGTCGCAGTCTACTGCCCGGGCTGTGAGTGCCAAAAGGTTGCACGTCAGCTAGTACGTGTGTGGGGAAGAGAGTGTGAGAGAGGGAGTGATGGAGAGAGAGGAGAGAGGAGTGATGGAGATAGAATTGAGAGGGAGTGATGGAGAGAGAGGGAGTGATGGAGAGAGAGGAGTGAGGGAGTGATGGAGAGAGAGATGGAGGGAGTGATGGAGAGAGAGAAGAGAGAGGGAGTGATGGAGAGAGAGGAGTGATGGAGAGAGAGGGGGTGATGGAGAGAGAGGAGAGAGGAGTGATGGAGAGAGAGGGAGTGATGGAGAGAGAGGGAGTGATGGAGAGAGAGGAGAGAGGAGTGATGGAGAGAGAGGGAGTGATGGAGAGAGAGGGAGTGATGGAGAGAGGAGTGATGGAGAGCGAGGGAGTGATGGAGAGAGAGGAGAGAGGAGTGATGAGAGAGAGGGAGTGATGGAGAGAGAGGGAGTGATGGAGAGAGAGAAGAGAGAGGGAGTGATGGAGAGAGAGGGTGTGATGGAGAGAGAGGAGAGAGGAGTGATGGAGAGCGAGGGAGTGATGGAGAGAGAGGAGAGAGGAGTGATGGAGAGAGGAGGGATGGAGAGAGAGGGAGTGATGGAGAGAGAGGGAGTGATGGAGAGAGAGGAGAGAGGAGTGATGGAGAGAGGGAGTGATGGAGAGAGAGGGAGTGATGGAGAGAGGAGTGATGGAGAGAGAGGGAGTGATTCAGAGAGAGGGAGTGATGGAGAGAGAGGAGAGAGGAGTGATGGAGAGAGGAGCGAGAGGGAGTGACGGAGAGAGAGGAGAGAGGAGTGATGGAGAGAGAGGAGAAAGGTAGTGATGGAGAGAAAGATGGAGGGCAGGATTCAGTTCACTTTTAACCTTATTCTGGAAATGTATAGTGGGTAAGAAATATTTAGATTTGATATTTAGAATGATTAAATGGCACAACACACACACACAAGTACTCAGACATGGTACTGAACTTCTTAATCCGAAATGCTGACATTATTGAGAGCCAGCAGCATACACGTCACTTCACTTAACTTCACTACACATAGTGTGTTTTACCATTTATTAGAAAATATTAAAATGCATAGTGTTGGAGTTAGTACTCTGCTCCTTCAGGGCAGCTCACTGCCAGAGCCAAGAGTTAGGACTCTGCTCCTTCAGGGCAGCTCACTGCCAGAGCCAAGAGTTAGGACTCTGCTCCTTCAGGGCAGCTCACTGCCAGAGCCAAGAGTTAGGACTCTGCTCCTTCAGGGCAGCTCACTGCCAGAGACAAGGGTTAGGACTCTGCTCCTTCAGGGCAGCTCACTGCCAGAGCCAAGTGTTAGGACTCTGCTCCTTCAGGGCAGCTCACTGCCAGAGCCAAGAGTTAGGACTCTACTCCTTCAGGGCAGCTCACTGCCAGAGACAAGAGTTAGGACTCTGCTCCTTCAGGGCAGCTCACTGCCAGAGCCAAGAGTTAGGACTCTGCTCCTTCAGGGCAGCTCACTGCCAGAGACAAGAGTTAGGACTCTACTCCTTCAGGGCAGCTCACTGCCAGAGACAAGAGTTAGGACTCTGCTCCTTCAGGGCAGCTCACTGCCAGAGACAAGAGTTAGGACTCTACTCCTTCAGGGCAGCTCACTGCCAGAGCCAAGAGTTAGGACTCTGCTCCTTCAGGGCAGCTCACTGCCAGAGCCAAGAGTTAGGACTCTGCTCCTTCAGGGCAGCTCACTGCCAGAGCCAAGAGTTAGGACTCTGCTCCTTCAGGGCAGCTCACTGCCAGAGCCAAGAGTTAGGACTCTACTCCTTCAGGGCAGCTCATTGCCAGAGCCAAGAGTTAGGACTCTGCTCCTTCAGGGCAGCTCACTGCCAGAGACAAGAGTTAGGACTCTGCTCCTTCAGGGCAGCTCACTGCCAGAGCCAAGAGTTAGGACTCTGCTCCTTCAGGGCAGCTCATTGCCAGAGCCAAGAGTTAGGACTCTGCTCCTTCAGGGCAGCTCACTGCCAGAGACAAGAGTTAGGACTCTGCTCCTTCAGGGCAGCTCACTGCCAGAGACAAGAGTTAGGACTCTGCTCCTTCAGGGCAGCTCACTGCCAGAGCCAAGAGTTAGGACTCTGCTCCTTCAGGGCAGCTCACTGCCAGAGACAAGAGTTAGGACTCTGCTCCTTCAGGGCAGCTCACTGCCAGAGCCAAGAGTTAGGACTCTGCTCCTTCAGGGCAGCTCACTGCCAGAGACAAGAGTTAGGACTCTGCTCCTTCAGGGCAGCTCACTGCCAGAGACAAGAGTTAGGACTCTGCTCCTTCAGGGCAGCTCACTGCCAGAGCCAAGAGTTATGACTCTGCTCCTTCAGGGCAGCTCACTGCCAGAGCCAAGAGTTAGGACTCTACTCCTTCAGGGCAGCTCACTGCCAGAGACAAGAGTTAGGACTCTGCTCCTTCAGGGCAGCTCACTGCCAGAGCCAAGAGTTAGGACTCTGCTCCTTCAGGGCAGCTCACTGCCAGAGCCAAGAGTTAGGACTCTGCTCCTTCAGGGCAGCTCACTGCCAGAAACAAGAGTTATGACTCTGCTCCTTCAGGGCAGCTCACTGCCAGAGCCAAGAGTTATGACTCTGCTCCTTCAGGGCAGCTCACTACCAGAAACAAGAGTTAGACTCTGCTCCTTCAGGGCATCTCACTGCCAGAGCCAAGAGTTAGGACTCTGCTCCTTCAGGGCAGCTCACTGCCAGAGCCAAGAGTTAGGACTCTACTCCTTCAGGGAAGCTCACTGCCAGAGCCAAGGTTTAGGACTCTGCTCCTTCAGGGCAGCTCACTACCAGAAACAAGAGTTAGGACTCTGCTCCTTCAGGGAAGCTCACTGCCAGAGCCAAGAGTTAGGACTCTACTCCTTCAGGGCAGTTCACTGCCAGAGACAAGAGTTAGGACTGATGATAATATAACTCCAGACAGTCAGTAGGATATGCTACATCAGACCCCCTGGAGGATGAAATCCAGAACCCAGACAGGTGGAGGCTGGGCTGGGATATCAGAAAACAACAAACATAGTGAGTAACAGCTAGTTACAGCAGCAACGGCAGCAAGAGACACCAGCGAGTTCGTGAACGTAACATCCTGCATTGAGGAATCATGTGTACTGGTCAACTTAAATAGACTGCATGTAAGTAGAGTGTGAATCCAATTGGTGCGATATCCGCTGATGAGATCAGCTGATGCCCCGAACACTGGGGTTCCCCTTCTGAACTGGCTCCTCTTCATTTCCCTGAGTGAACCCAGTGAGTGACTACTTCCTGAAGAACAATGATTTTTCCTCAAAACACTGTAAGACACTGACAGTGATGAGTGAATGAGTGAGGTGAAACTCAGTGGAGTGAACCCCGACATGAGTGATATGTGAATGGAGTGAGTGCAGAGGAACATTCCATTGGAATAAAGTCTTGTGAGGATGAGTGTCAAATCTACAAAATGGATAATGGCTTGAGAATACTTCCTGTTAAGAACAATGATTTTTCCCAAAACACTGTAAGACAAAACTTGCACAGTAGCTTTTATTTAGTTAAGGGAAACATAATGATAAAACTCACTGGACATTAAACTGAACTGCCTGGACATTCAACTTCATGATCAATCAATGCTGGAGCCTCAGATCACACTTTGCCTGAGGAACTATATGATCACACTGTACTGCCTGAATAAAGATCTATATGATCACACTGTATGCCTGGACAGTGTCAATGACATCTACAAAACACTACCTACCTCAATAATGGCTTGCCTAACATTGGTGTTAACCATGCATTATTAACACATTTCATTCCCTGGACTGGCTGCCTCTATCTGATCACAAAACTGCCTGCACTGCCTGACCTCTATATGATCACACTGTACTGCCTGGACTGCCTGACCTCTATATGATCACACTGTACTGCCTGGAATGTCTGACCCTCTATATGATCACACTGTACTGCCTGGACTGTCTGACCTCTATATGATCACACTGTACTGCCTGGACTGGCTGACCTCTATATGATCACACTGTACTGCCTGGACTGGCTGACCTCTATATGATCACACTGTACTGCCTGGACTGGCTGACCTCTATATGATCACACTGTACTGCCTGGACTGGCCTGACCTCTATATGATCACACTGTACTGCCTGGACTGTCTGACACACTGTACTGCTCTATGTGATCACACTGTACTGCCTGGACTGGCTGACCTCTATATGATCACACTGTACTGCCTGGACTGGCTGACCTCTATGTGATCACACTGTACTGCCTGGACTGTCTGACCTCTATGTGATCACACTGTACTGCCTGGACTGGCTGACCTCTATATGATCACACTGTACTGCCTGGACTGTCTGACCTCTATGTGATCACACTGTACTGCCTGGACTGGCTGACCTCTATATGATCACACTGTACTGCCTGGACGGTCTGACCTCTATGTGATCACACTGTACTGCCTGGACTGGCTGACCTCTATATGATCACACTGTACTGCCTGGACTGTCTGACCTCTATGTGATCACACTGTACTGCCTGGACTGTCTGACCTCTATGTGATCACACTGTACTGCCTGGACTGGCTGACCTCTATATGATCACACTGTACTGCCTGGACTGTCTGATCTCTATGTGATCACACTGTACTGCCTGGACTGGCTGACCTCTATATGATCACACTGTACTGCCTGGACGGTCTGACCTCTATATGATCACACTGTACTGCCTGGACTGGCTGACCTCTATATGATCACACTGTACTGCCTGGACTGTCTGACCTCTATATGATCACACTGTACTGCCTGGACTGTCTGACCTCTATATGATCACACTGTACTGCCTGGACTGGCTGACCTCTATATGATCACACTGTACTGCCTGGACTGGCTGACCTCTATATGATCACACTGTACTGCCTGGACTGGCTGACCTCTATATGATCACACTGTACTGCCTGGACTGTCTGACCTCTATATGATCACACTGTACTGCCTGGACTGTCTGACCTCTATATGATCACACTGTACGGCCTGGACTGTCTGACCTCTATATGATCACAAACATACTCATATGTGATTGGTATTGGAGTCAATGCATCTCCACATAGCTGTATCAAAGTCCTCTATTCTATGTAATGGGGTCAGCCCGATCTAGGTTGAGCTAATTAATAGATATCATTTCATTAAGACAGTTCAACTGGGGAATAAAACACGTTTCCCTGTGTATTCATGTTCTTTTTGTTCAGAAACCATCTGCCTATATTCATCCACATCTGGGGTACGACTAATTACACCAACAAACTACAATGTATTGAAGACATTCAATATGGGTGGCATAGGTCAGAGGGAAAATGAACTTTACATTTTACAATACATGGCACAGTGGTGTAAAATGACTTTATTCTTTATTAAGGTTCTGTAGACTTTTAGAAAAAAAGGCTTCCAAAGGGGTTCTTTGACTGTTCCCATAGAAGAACCCTTTTTGGTTCCAGGTAGAACCCTTTTGAGTTCCATGCAGAACCCTCCGTGGAAAGGGTTCTACATGGAACCCAAAGGGTTCTACGTGGAACCAAAAAGTGTTCTTCAAAGGGTACTCCTACGGGGACAGGCGAAGAACCCTTTCAGGTTCTGGATAGCACTTTTTTTCTTTAAGAGTGTAGATGTGAAATGAATCAAATCTGGAAAAGTCTGAAAGCAGAACAACTTATTTTTCACCCACCATTTTTCCAAAGAATCGCAACATATTTGCTTTTGTCACCAGTGACTCTGGTTTGTAACACTGATGTATCTGATGTATCTGATGTATCTGATGTATCTGATGTATCTGATGTATCTGATGTATCTGATTCTCATCCTGTATGTTGGAAGCATTCTCACATTCCATTCCACACTGTTAAAAGGCAGGGGCGGACTGGGAGGACACAAGGGGGGTGGGGGCGGAGTGGAATGGGATCAGGAATAGGAGCTGGGGGCTTGTGTAACTGGGCTGAGGACTGGAGAGGAGAGGAGAGGAGCAAACTCAGGCCCAGAGGTTACAGAGCCCTGGGTCTGGCCATTTCCAAGCTCATCTGTCCAAAGTAAAGAAACAGAATTCTTCCGCTGATCGTGTCCCCTCGACCCTGGATTTGATCATGTGTGGTGAGATATTTATTAAAGTGAGTTTACAGGCCCAGACTTTGACAACCTTGGTTGTGTATAGTGGTATCTAATTGAAATGTTATATTTTTCTATGGGGAATGTCCACTTTTAATAAACACTGATTTAATTATTTGTTTTTCAGATTGCTGGGTTTCCTGCTTTAACTCAGACTAAATAAAACATTCAAGATCCTCTATCTATTTTCTTTTAGCTAGAATCCGTAGTTGATACATTACATTTTGGGCTAATAAATTCATCATATATACTCATAGATTTTTGAGGAATATTACTTATTTATGAGCTTAGTTCAACTGCCGTAACCCATCAGAACCCCAAATATAAGCTTGTTTTACTCCAATGTTTATAAACAATGCACATGCAACCAAATGCTTTATAGCATCAAAATATTGTCTAAAACTATATTTTTGATATCATGGATGGTCAGTCCTTGCATTCACACCTCTGTATGTGAATTTGAGAGTGGTTACATTTCTCCAACCCCGTTCTTCAGCTTTCTACCACCTCCTATGGAAACCAGTCAATTGAGACGTCACAGAAAGGCCAAAGCTACACTACCACAAATATATCCGTTATGGGAGACCACCCTCTAGTGGCTGTAAGTAGAACTGCGGCAAAAAAAGTATTTTACGTTTTTCACTGTGGTATTGCAGCAATATTCCATACGTTTGTCTATCAGAAGGCTGCAGTGTGTGTCTGGGTCAATCATATTTATGCCACTGGATATCCTGGTTAAACCGATGTGGTTTAAATGCTTCTCTGTCTCAACTGGTCCTCAATGTCAAGTCTACCGTCATAGTAGGCCCGCCTACACTAGACTCTTGCACTACAATATATCTCAAATCCAATAACGACCTTTATATTCCACCATTCTATCAAGTGCACAGAGTTTGAAGCTGCCCTTATGCTATGAAATCAGCCCAAGACTCTCTATGTGAAGGTAAGTCACTGGGTGGAGCCGGCTGTTAATAGTGGAATATAAAGGTCTGATAACAAGCACTTTGAAGTTCACAGGTGCCCTATTATCAAGTATTTCCCATATCAACAAAGTAGTCTGGAATTTTCCGCCTATTTTTCAGTGATAAATTCGGGACATTGTGTTTGGCTTGCTAGTCTGTGATTTCAAGCGTGACATGGCATAAGTGCATAAGGAGAACTCTATGCCAAATCCAAGGTGCTCAGTTGTATGGAAACTATCACAGTTGTAATGTGTATCTACATCAGAAGTACACTGCATCTGGTTATGTAAATACATGGCTTTAGTGACACGTAATGGTTTAACAATAAAAAACATGTTCATCAAGTTTCAACATCGATTTCCCCTGACACCACTTCTCTATCAACAGGGGGCAGTATCCCCCTCTGTCCCGTCTGGCTTTGCCAGCGCATCAACACAGGCACATGTCTCTCTCCCAGTAGAGTCCCCTCCATTCCTAACACCGGCCCACCGCAAAATCCTTCCATGCAGAAACTGTTAGTCCAGTGGAACTTTTAATGCGCTAAGCTCGAGTTACAGCTTCCCATGCACACTGCATGGTGTTCCAGTCAGCCACAGTCTGCACACAAACCGCTTCCTCTAAGGGGGAGAGAGAGTCAGGGGACTAGGAGAGGACTGTAGAGAGAGAGAGAGATATAGAGAGAGAGAGAGTCAGGGGACTAGGAGAGGACTGTGGAGAGAGAGAGAGAGAGAGAGAGAGAGAGAGAGAGAGAGAGAGAGAGAGAGTCAGGGGACTAGGAGAGGACTGTGGAGAGAGAGAGAGAGAGAGAGAGAGAGAGAGAGAAAGGGAGGGAGGGAGAGACAGATGACTGTGGAGAGAGAGGGGACTAAGAGAGGACAGTGGAGAGAGAGATGACTAAGAGAGGACTGTGGAGAGAGAGGGAACTAAGAGAGGACTGTGGAGAGAGAGGGAACTAAGAGAGGACTGTGGAGAGAGAGGGAACTAAGAGAGGATTGTGGAGAGAGAGGGAACTAAGAGAGGATTGTGGAGAGAGAGGGAACTAAGAGAGGACTGTGGAGAGAGAGGGAACTAAGAGAGGATTGTGGAGAGAGAGGGGACTAAGAGAGGACTGTGGAGAGAGAGGGAACTAAGAGAGGATTGTGGAGAGAGAGGGAACTAAGAGAGGACTGTGGAGAGAGAGGGAACTAAGAGAGGACTGTGGAGAGAGAGGGAACTAAGAGAGGACTGTGGAGAGGTGGATGGAGGGTTAAACGGGGGATGAAGGGGAAAGAGTATAGAAGGAGGAAATAAGAGAGAGAGATTGGAGGATGAACTTATACTGATTTGTATTGTTAAGTACAATACGTGTGTTTGCCATTTGTTTGTCTTCCTTGTGGTCTAACAACTCGTTGTGGTGTTGTTTGATGCTGTCAAAGTGTGTGTGTGTGAGTCAGACAGAGTGTCAGCTGAGAATTCAACATGTGTTCTCACCACACAAGCATTGTTCCAGTCTAGCCGATCCTAGTCTAGTCGGATATTTTCCACTGGTTTCTCAGCCACTAGTGTCTCTTCCAGTCCCCCCTGCCTTCCCTCCATCACCTGGAAGAACCCCAACCTCTCCTTTGCAGGTTTTATTAGTTCACCTGCCGGTCATATAGAAGCTGTTTTATGTTGTCGTTCATAGAACAAAGCCCAGTGTGACGTCTTCCTGACACGCTCAGATAGATGAGCGAAGCCCAGTGTGACTTCTTCCTGACACGGTCAGATAGATGAGCGAAGCCCAGTGTGACTTCTTCCTGACACGGTCAGATAGATGAACGAAGCCCAGTGTGACTTCTTCCTGACACGCTCAGATAGATGAGCGAAGCCCAGTGTGACTTCTTCCTGACACGCTCAGATAGATGAGCGAAGCCCAGTGTGACTTCTTCCTGACACGGTCAGATAGATGAGCGAAGCCCAGTGTGACTTCTTCCTGACACGGTCAGATAGATGAGCGAAGCCCAGTGTGACTTCTTCCTGACACGGTCAGATAGATGAGCGAAGCCCAGTGTGACTTCTTCCTGACACGGTCAGATAGATGAGCGATGCCCAGTGTGACTTCTTCCTGACACGGTCAGATAGATGAGCGATGCCCAGTGTGACTTCTTCCTGACACGGTCAGATAGATGAGCGAAGCCCAGTGTGACTTCTTCCTGACACGGTCAGATAGATGAGCGAAGCCCAGTGTGACTTCTTCCTGACACGGTCAGATAGATGAGCGAAGCCCAGTGTGACTTCTTCCTGACACGGTCAGATAGATGAGCGAAGCCCAGTGTGACTTCTTCCTGACACGGTCAGATAGATGAGCGAAGCCCAGTGTGACTTCTTCCTGACACGGTCAGATAGATGAGCGAAGCCCAGTGTGACTTCTTCCTGACACGCTCAGATAGATGAGCGATGCCCAGTGTGACTTCTTCCTGACACGCTCAGATAGATGAGCGAAGCCCAGTGTGACTTCTTCCTGACACGCTCAGATAGATGAGCGAAGCCCAGTGTGACTTCTTCCTGACACGGTCAGATAGATGAGCGATGCCCAGTGTGACTTCTTCCTGACACGCTCAGATAGATGAGCGAAGCCCAGTGGACTTCTTCCTGACACGGTCAGATAGATGAGCGAAGCCCAGTGTGACTTCTTCCTGACACGGTCAGATAGATGAGCGAAGCCCAGTGTGACTTCTTCCTGACACGGAGATAGATGAGCGAAGCCCAGTGTGACTTCTTCCTGACACGGTCAGATAGATGACTTCTTCCTGAAGCCCAGTGTGACTTCTTCCTGACACGGTCAGATAGATGAGCGAAGCCCAGTGTGACTTCTTCCTGACACGGTCAGATAGATGAGCGAAGCCCAGTGTGACTTCTTCCTGACACGGTCAGATAGATGAGCGAAGCCCAGTGTGACTTCTTCCTGACACGGTCAGATAGATGAGCGAAGCCCAGTGTGACTTCTTCCTGACACGGTCAGATAGATGAGCGAAGCCCAGTGTGACTTCTTCCTGACACGCTCAGATAGATGAGCGAAGCCCAGTGTGACTTCTTCCTGACACGCTCAGATAGATGAGCGAAGCCCAGTGTGACTTCTTCCTGACACGCTCAGATAGATGAGCGATGCCCAGTGTGACTTCTTCCTGACACGGTCTGATAGATGAGCGAAGCCCAGTGTGACTTCTTCCTGACACGCTCAGATAGATGAGCGAAGCCCAGTGTGACTTCTTCCTGACACGCTCAGATAGATGAGCGATGCCCAGTGTGACTTCTTCCTGACACGCTCAGATAGATGAGCGATGCCCAGTGTGACTTCTTCCTGACACGCTCAGATAGATGAGCGATGCCCAGTGTGACTTCTTCCTGACACGGTCAGATAGATGAGCGAAGCCCAGTGTGACTTCTTCCTGACACGCTCAGATAGATGAGCGATGCCCAGTGTGACTTCTTCCTGACACGCTCAGATAGATGAGCGAAGCCCAGTGTGACTTCTTCCTGACACGGTCAGATAGATGAGCGAAGCCCAGTGTGACTTCTTCCTGACACGCTCAGATAGATGAGCGAAGCCCAGTGTGACTTCTTCCTGACACGCTCAGATAGATGAGCGAAGCCCAGTGTGACTTCTTCCTGACACGGTCAGATAGATGAGCGATGCCCAGTGTGACTTCTTCCTGACACGGTCAGATAGATGAGCGAAGCCCAGTGTGACTTCTTCCTGACACGGTCAGATAGATGAGCGAAGCCCAGTGTGACTTCTTCCTGACACGCTCAGATAGATGAGCGATGCCCAGTGTGACTTCTTCCTGACACGGTCAGATAGATGAGCGATGCCCAGTGTGACTTCTTCCTGACACGGTCAGATAGATGAGCGAAGCCCAGTGTGACTTCTTCCTGACACGCTCAGATAGATGAGCGAAGCCCAGTGTGACTTCTTCCTGACACGCTCAGATAGATGAGCGAAGCCCAGTGTGACTTCTTCCTGACACGCTCAGATAGATGAGCGATGCCCAGTGTGACTTCTTCCTGACACGCTCAGATAGATGTGCGTCAGTATGAAACATTTACAGAAGCATTTCCCTTCTTAAAGTCATGACTTCCATGACCTTGTCACAGTTACTCAAGTATGACAAAGCCTTTAGTGAGTTATTCAAGCTCTATTAGCTGATGCCATTAGTGGCTAGATGAGGTAAGGACAGGTGAGGAGATTTATGTTGAGCTCTGACCAACGCCAGATCTTCTGGAAACCCACATATTGTGTTGGAGTTGGACAAAAAAAACAATCATCTGACCCACACTGAGGCTAACAAACAACAGTGCTCACATTCAGTAGACCGCAGTACAAAGGCCCACTAACGTGACCCACACTGAGTCTAACAAACAACACGCTCACATTCAGTAGACCGCAGTACAAAGGCCCACTAACGTGACCCACACTGAGTCTAACAAACAACACGCTCACATTCAGTAGACCGCAGTACAAAGGCCCACTAACGTGACCCACACTGAGTCTAACAAACAACACGCTCACATTCAGTAGACCGCAGTACAAAGGCCCACTAACGTGACCCACACTGAGTCTAACAAACAACACGCTCACATTCAGTAGACCGCAGTACAAAGGCCCACTAACGTGACCCACACTGAGTCTAACAAACAACACGCTCACATTCAGTAGACCGCAGTACAAAGGCCCACTAACGTGACCCACACTGAGTCTAACAAACAACACGCTCACATTCAGTAGACCGCAGTACAAAGGCCCACTAACGTGACCCACACTGAGTCTAACATTCAGTACAACAAAGGCGTGACCACATTCAGTTCAGACCGCAGTACAAAGGCCCACTAACGTGACCCACACTGAGTCTAACAAACAACACGCTCACATTCAGTAGACCGCAAAGGCCCACTAACGTGACCCACACTGAGCCTAACAAACAACACGCTCACATTCAGTAGACCGCAGTACAAAGGCCCACTAACGTGACCCACACTGAGTCTAACAAACAACACGCTCACATTCAGTAGACCGCAGTACAAAGGCCCACTAACGTGACCCACACTGAGTCTAACAAACAACACGCTCACATTCAGTAGACCGCAGTACAAAGGCCCACTAACGTGACCCACACTGAGTCTAACAAACAACACGCTCACATTCAGTAGACCGCAGTACAAAGGCCCACTAACGTGACCCACACTGAGGCTAACAAACAACACGCTCACATTCAGTAGACCGCAGTACAAAGGCCCACTAACGTGACCCACACTGAGTCTAACAAACAACACGCTCACATTCAGTAGACCGCAGTACAAAGGCCCACTAACGTGACCCACACTGAGTCTAACAAACAACACGCTCACATTCAGTAGACCGCAGTACAAAGGCCCACTAACGTGACCCACACTGAGTCTAACAAACAACACGCTCACATTCAGTAGACCGCAGTACAAAGGCCCACTAACGTGACCCACACTGAGGCTAACAAACAACACGCTCACATTCAGTAGACCGCAGTACAAAGGCCCACTAACGTGACCCACACTGAGTCTAACAAACAACACGCTCACATTCAGTAGACCGCAGTACAAAGGCCCACTAACGTGACCCACACTGAGTCTAACAAACAACACGCTCACATTCAGTAGACCGCAGTACAAAGGCCCACTAACGACCCACACTGACCCACACTGAGACCGCTAACAAACAACACGCTCACATTCAGTAGACCGCAGTACAAAGGCCCACTAACGTGACCCACACTGAGTCTAACAAACAACACGCTCACATTCAGTAGACCCCAGTACAAAGGCCCACTAACGTGACCCACACTGAGTCTAACAAACAACACGCTCACATTCAGTAGACCGTACAGTACAAACCCACACTGGCCCACTAACGTGACCCACACTGACCCACACTGTCTAACAAACAACACGCTCACATTCAGTAGACCGCAGTACAAAGGCCCACTAACGTGACCCACACTGAGTCTAACAAACAACACGCTCACATTCAGTAGACCGCAGTACAAAGGCCCACTAACGTGACCCACACTGAGGCTAACAAACAACACGCTCACATTCAGTAGACCGCAGTACAAAGGCCCACTAACGTGACCCACACTGAGTCTAACAAACAACACGCTCACATTCAGTAGACCGCAGTACAAAGGCCCACTAACGTGACCCACACTGAGTCTAACAAACAACACGCTCACATTCAGTAGACCGCAGTACAAAGGCCCACTAACGTGACCCACACTGAGTCTAACAAACAACACGCTCACATTCAGTAGACCGCAGTACAAAGGCCCACTAACGTGACCCACACTGAGCTCACATTCTAACAAACAACACGCTCAAACATTCAGTAGACCGCAGTACAAAGGCCCACTAACGTGACCCACACTGAGTCTAACAAACAACACGCTCACATTCAGTAGACCGCAGTACAAAGGCCCACTAACGTGACCCACACTGAGTCTAACAAACAACACGCTCACATTCAGTAGACCGCAGTACAAAGGCCCACTAACGTGACCCACACTGAGTCTAACAAACAACACGCTCACATTCAGTAGACCGCAGTACAAAGGCCCACTAACGTGACCCACACTGAGTCTAACAAACAACACGCTCACATTCAGTAGACCGCAGTACAAAGGCCCACTAACGTGACCCACACTGAGTCTAACAAACAACACGCTCACATTCAGTAGACCGCAGTACAAAGGCCCACTAACGTGACCCACACTGAGTCTAACAAACAACACGCTCACATTCAGTAGACCGCAGTACAAAGGCCCACTAACGTGACCCACACTGAGTCTAACAAACAACACGCTCACATTCAGTAGACCGCAGTACAAAGGCCCACTAACGTGACCCACACTGAGTCTAACAAACAACACGCTCACATTCAGTAGACCGCAGTACAAAGGCCCACTAACGTGACCCACACTGAGTCTAACAAACAACACGCTCACATTCAGTAGACCGCAGTACAAACCCACACTGGCCCACTAACGTGACCCACACTGAGTCTAACAAACAACACGCTCACATTCAGTAGACCGCAGTACAAAGGCCCACTAACGTGACCCACACTGAGTCTAACAAACAACACGCTCACATTCAGTAGACCGCAGTACAAAGGCCCACTAACGTGACCCACACTGAGTCTAACAAACAACACGCTCACATTCAGTAGACCCCAGTACAAAGGCCCACTAACGTGACCCACACTGAGTCTAACAAACAACACGCTCACATTCAGTAGACCGCAGTACAAAGGCCCACTAACGTGACCCACACTGAGTCTAACAAACAACACGCTCACATTCAGTAGACCGCAGTACAAAGGCCCACTAACGTGACCCACACTGAGTCTAACAAACAACACGCTCACATTCAGTAGACCGCAGTACAAAGGCACATGTGGAAGCAGTTTCGAAGTTTAGAACCCCTTTTTAATGCAACAGACAGTAACTGAAGAAAAACACTGATATATAGACTGTGCTGTAGCTTTCAGTTCAATCAGGATATTAAGAAAAATATCCTAGATAATGTTCCTCCTTAATCTTACGTGCTTCATTAAGTTAATGTAATGTTATTTGTTAATAGATTACCCCAGAGTGAGCAGGCTGCAAATAGACGACGTCTCCTGAAACGTAAAACCTTTCTAAGCTTGTATAAACAAATAGACATAGCTAACACAAAGTTCCATTTGCTTATCTTCACAGTTCACTGGTCTACACTGCTGAGGCTGACAAGGGTCAGCTGTATTGGTGGCCGAAGTCTCTATCAGATTCAATGGCATTCTGGTGCTTTTATTGCAAACTCTAGCCTGTTAAAGCTAAGCCCCGGAGTGAGACCCCCAGGGCAAACTCTAGCCTGTTAAAGCTAAGCCCCGGAGTGAGACCCCCAGGGCAAACTCTAGCCTGTTAAAGCTAAGCCCCGGAGTGAGACCCCAGGGCAAACTCTAGCCTGTTAAAGCTAAGCCCCGGAGTGAGATCCCCAGGGCAAACTCTAGCCTGTTAAAGCTAAGCCCCGGAGTGAGACCCCCAGGGCAAACTCTAGCCTGTTAAAGCTAAGCCCCGGAGTGAGACCCCCAGGGCAAACTCTAGCCTGTTAAAGCTAAGCCCCGGAGTGAGACCCCCAGGGCAAACTCTAGCCTGTTAAAGCTAAGCCCCGGAGTGAGACCCCCAGGGCAAACTCTAGCCTGTTAAAGCTAAGCCCCGGAGTGAGACCCCCAGGGCAAACTCTAGCCTGTTAAAGCTAAGCCCCGGAGTGAGACCCCCAGGGCAAACTCTAGCCTGTTAAAGCTAAGCCCCGGAGTGAGACCCCCAGGGCAAACTCTAGCCTGTTAAAGCTAAGCCCCGGAGTGAGACCCCCAGGGCAAACTCTAGCCTGTTAAAGCTAAGCCCCGGAGTGAGACCCCAGGGCAAACTCTAGCCTGTTAAAGCTAAGCCCCGGAGTGAGACCCCCAGGGCAAACTCTAGCCTGTTAAAGCTAAGCCCCGGAGTGAGACCCCCAGGGCAAACTCTAGCCTGTTAAAGCTAAGCCCCGGAGTGAGACCCCAGGGCAAACTCTAGCCTGTTAAAGCTAAGCCCCGGAGTGAGACCCCAGGGCAAACTCTAGCCTGTTAAAGCTAAGCCCCGGAGTGAGACCCCCAGGGCAAACTCTAGCCTGTTAAAGCTAAGCCCCGGAGTGAGACCCCAGGGCAAACTCTAGCCTGTTAAAGCTAAGCCCCGGAGTGAGACCCCAGGGCAAACTCTAGCCTGTTAAAGCTAAGCCCCGGAGTGAGACCCCCAGGGCAAACTCTAGCCTGTTAAAGCTAAGCCCCGGAGTGAGACCCCAGGGCAAACTCTAGCCTGTTAAAGCTAAGCCCCGGAGTGAGACCCCCAGGGCAAACTCTAGCCTGTTAAAGCTAAGCCCCGGAGTGAGACCCCAGGGCAAACTCTAGCCTGTTAAAGCTAAGCCCCGGAGTGAGACCCCCAGGGCAAACTCTAGCCTGTTAAAGCTAAGCCCCGGAGTGAGACCCCCAGGGCAAACTCTAGCCTGTTAAAGCTAAGCCCCGGAGTGAGACCCCAGGGCAAACTCTAGCCTGTTAAAGCTAAGCCCCGGAGTGAGACCCCAGGGCAAACTCTAGCCTGTTAAAAGCTAAGCCCCGGAGTGAGACCCCAGGGCAAACTCTAGCCTGTTAAAGCTAAGCCCCGGAGTGAGACCCCAGGGCAAACTCTAGCCTGTTAAAGCTAAGCCCCGGAGTGAGACCCCCAGGGCAAACTCTAGCCTGTTAAAGCTAAGCCCCGGAGTGAGACCCCAGGGCAAACTCTAGCCTGTTAAAGCTAAGCCCCGGAGTGAGACCCCAGGGCAAACTCTAGCCTGTTAAAGCTAAGCCCCGGAGTGAGACCCCCAGGGCAAACTCTAGCCTGTTAAAGCTAAGCCCCGGAGTGAGACCCCAGGGCAAACTCTAGCCTGTTAAAGCTAAGCCCCGGAGTGAGACCCCCAGGGCAAACTCTAGCCTGTTAAAGCTAAGCCCCGGAGTGAGACCCCAGGGCAAACTCTAGCCTGTTAAAGCTAAGCCCCGGAGTGAGACCCCCAGGGCAAACTCTAGCCTTTAAAGTAATAGATAGATGAGACCCCAGGGCAAACTCTAGCCTGTTAAAGCTAAGCCCCGGAGTGAGACCCCCAGGGCAAACTCTAGCCTGTTAAAGCTAAGCCCCGGAGTGAGACCCCAGGGCAAACTCTAGCCTGTTAACCATAACCCTTTAACCCCCTAGGGCAAACTCTAGCCTGTTAAAGCTAAGCCCCGGAGTGAGACCCCAGGGCAAACTCTAGCCTGTTAAAGCTAAGCCCCGGAAGACCCCAGGGCAAACTCTAGCCTGTTAAAGCTAAGCCCCGGAGTGAGACCCCCAGGGCAAACTCTAGCCTGTTAAAAACCCCGGACCGAGACCCCAGGGCAAACTCTAGCCTGTTAAACTAAGCCCCGGATGAGACCCCCAGCTAAGGCAAACTCTAGGGATCCTGTTAAAGCTAAGCCCCGGAGTGAGACCCCCAGGGCAAACTCTAGCCTGTTAAAGCTAAGCCCCGGGATGAGACCCCTAGGGCAAATGAAACCTGGGATAAAGCTAAGCCCCGGAGTGAGACCCCCAGGGCAAACTCTAGCCTGTTAAGGCCCCGGAGTGAGACCCCAGGTTTAAACCCCTATAATATGAAACTAGGGATCATGGACTATGTTTATATGTGAAACGGAATCATGGATTAGGGTATGAAACATGCAAACTCTAGCCTGTATAAATAAGCCCCGGAGGAGACCCCCAGGGAAATGTCTAGCCTATATATGAAACAAGGGATTATGGACTATGGTTAAGGGTATGAAACAAGGGATTATGGACTGTGGCTAAGTGTATATATGAAACTAGGGATCATGGACTATGTTTAAGTGTATATATGAAACTAGGGATCATGGACTATGTTTAAGGGTATGAAACTAGGGATCATGGACTATGTTTAAGGGTATGAAACTAGGGATCATGGACTATGTTTAAGTGTATATATGAAACTAGGGATCATGGACTATGTTTAAGGGTATGAAACAAGGGATCATGGACTATGCTTAAGGGTATGAAACAAGGGATCATGGACTATGTTTAAGGGTATGAAACAAGGGATCATGGACTATGTTTAAGGGTATGAAACAAGGGATCATGGACTATGTTTAAGGGTATGAAACAAGGGATCATGGACTATGCTTAAGGGTATGAAACAAGGGATCATGGACTATGGCTAAGTGTATATATGAAACTAGGGATCATGGACTATGTTTAAGTGTATGAAACTAGGTGTAGCTCCCTTCAGTAACCACGAGCACAACTGTTCCTTGATTTTAACTGGCGGCTTTATTCTGTAGTTTTAGTCAGAATTATCACCTTCCGTGAGAACTATAAAGTAAATGAAAAATACAGTTAAGCACACTCTTACGACCTTATCTTACGAGTGACTTATTAGCTTGGTATAACTCTGAAGTGCTTACATACATAACAGTTTAATCGGCGTTATAACAGGTTCAGATTAACACATGAATAAAGGAACAAATACCTCATTGGCTGCTTATTACAGAAGGGAGGAAATCAAACTTCACACTTATTATTCCTGGCATGAATTCACACTTCATCCTAACATACACTCTTCAACCTTTATGAACTACACCCGATGACATGAAAACTTAGCTAACGCAGCGCAGGATTGCCTTCCCTCCAAAGGTGTGTTGCTACAATAAGGATCCCCGTTACAACAGTATTAGCTACGTAGTTCCGCTTGTATTATCATTTCCCCGCACAGCGGACACATAAACAATTCAAACAAAAGACAACGACATAACCTGTAAGTCTAACTGTCAGTTACACTCCCACCAATCACCAGTGATTTCTGTGAAAGGGGTCTGCAGGTTTCTTGATCGGCTTCCAGGAGGGTGACTGTCTTATGGATGGCCCTCTCCAGACAGGTGGGTTTGGTGATGCGTTTACCTCTCTCATCTTCGGTTGAGTCGCTGATCAGTAACTTGAATCTTCTCACCCGGCCATCCTGTCCCGGGTACACTTCTGTAACCTTTGCCAATTTCCACTGGTTGCGTGGTGCAGTATCATCTTGCAAAATGACAATGTCATTAATCCTTGCGTTTCTTCTGTCTTTACTCCATTTCTGTCTGTGTTGGAGGTTTAATGCGTTGAATACGGTTAGCTACAAAGACGTGGAAACTTCTGGCTTCATTGTTGATGTAGCCAAGAACTACCTTCGACTCTGTCCAGAAGTATTCCTGTAGACCTTGTATCTCTAACTCCTTTTTGAGCATGTCACTTGTTCGAACAGCTACCACCGCTGCTGAAAGTTCCAGTCGTGGTATGGTCGTAACCTTGGAAGGGGCGACTCTCGACTTTGCCATAACTAGGGAGCAATGAACTTCTCCTGCGGTGCTGATTGTTCTGAGGTATGAGCACTCTCCATAACCTGAGGTACTAGCGTCGGAGAAGTGATGGAGCTCATAACTCTGCACCTCCTTGAAACTTGATGGCAAGTACCTTCGTTGGATCCTTACTTCAGACAAGTTTTGTAGACCTTGGAGCCAGAATTCCCACTGGGAACGTAGGTCATCTGGAAGGGGTCATCCCAGTCGATTCTGTCACGACACATCCGCTGCAAGATCTGCTTCCCCACCAGGACAAAGGGTGCCACAAACCCAAGCGGATCATATACAGAGGCTACTGTAGACAACACTCCTCTTCTTGTGAGTGGGCGTTCCTTGACAACTACTCTAAACTGGAACTCGTCTGATGCGACACACCACAGTACACCAAGCGCTCTCTCCATGTGTGGTTCACCCAGAGCCATATCCAGGTCTTTGGCACCCTTGGCACGTTCTTCCTTGGGAATTGTGGCTATAACTTCCTTGCTGTTAGAGATAAACTTGTGCAACCGAAGTTTGCCGATGCTGCAAAGCTCTCTTGCTTCTTTCCCCAGCTGGGCCGCTTCAGCTTCAGACGATACGCTCGTCAACCCATCATCAACATAAAAGTTCCTTTCTATGAACTGGATAGACTTCTCGCTGAAGCTTCCTCGTCCTTCGGCAGCAAGATGTTTGAGACCATAGTTGGCGCAACCAGGAGATGAAGCTGCGCCGAACAAGTGGACCTTCATACGATACGCTGAGGGTTGAGACTCTAGATCTCCGTTCTCCCACCAAAGGAACCGTAGATAATCTTGGTCTTCTGCTTTCACATGAAACTGGTGGAACATGCACTCTACGTCACACATGATTGCAACTGGACCCTTACGAAAACGACAAAGGATGCCCAGCAATGTGTTTGTCAACTCTGGACCGGTAAGGAGATGATCATTCAAGGACGTCTCTCGAAACTTAGCTGAGCAGTCAAAGACGACTCGTATCTAAGATCTTTCCCAGGCTTTTGTGGGTGATAAACTCCATGGTGCGGGATATACCATGCTGGATGCTTGTTAATTTCCTCTTTAGAGACCTTCTCAGCATCTCCACAAGCTATAGTCTCTTCCATGAATGCTGTGTAGTCCTTGTAGTACTGCTTGTCTCTCCTTAGGCTCCTTTCCAGGCACTTGAGTCGGTGAACTGCACATGTTTTATTGTTCGGCAGATTGGGTCTTTCTTCCTTAAATGGCAGCGGCATCTCATAATGTCCATTGTCCTTACGTCTGATGCCCTCTTTCATTTTCTTCAGGAACCGGATATCCTCTTGAGATATGAGGTCCTCTTCTGCAGGTCTCTCGTTGAAGTCAGATTCAAGCGTCTTGATAATGTCCAGTGTTGTGATTACCTCTCTTGCATGTGTTCTACAAACATAGTGTACTTGATTTGTGAGGTTGGAAGAAGATTGAAGGCTTGGCATCACCTGTCTAACGATAACCCGATGACTCACTCCAATAGGGTCGCCATAGTCGATACATGGATTTCCATAGCCGACTATGCTCCAGCCAAGATCTGTTCTCTGAGCAAAAGGCTGATTTCCCTTACCAGACACAATTTCTCTTGGAAGGAGAGCCTGGGAGCAGTTGTAGCCAATTAAGAGACCGACATCACAGCTCTGTTGAGGAGCAATCTCCTCTGCAATGTGTTCAAGATGAGACCATGCTCTTGCAGTCTCTGGAGTAGGAATATGATCTCTGTTTGCAGGAATAAACTCTCTCGAGTAGGTCGTTGACAGAGGGATTTTCTTCTCCAAGTAAAACCCTCTAACCTGCAAACCAGACAGCTTCTGGCAGGGCACAGTGGTATTTCTTGAAGCCATTGTAGAGAGTTTCAGTTGGACTGGCTCCTTCCTTGTATTGAGAGCCTTTGTTGTCTCTTCAAGGATAAAAGTGGTGTCGCTCTGGGTGTCAAGAAGTGCATACACAAGAACTTCACGATCTGGCTCACTTGTGGTTGACACCCATACTGGAATGATTGTGGAGGTGTGAGTGTTAATGTCCCTTACGACTCTGTTAGATATGGCCTCACTTGACTCTCTTGTCCCCTTATCTTGTGAGGTCTTCCTATCCCTTAACCTTTCTTTAGTACGATCTTCGTGCAGGCAGGATGGATGCCTCCTCTGACACGTGTCGCAGGTGTTCCTGTTATCACAATCTTTTGATCGATGCCCAGGCCTTAAACAGCCAAAGCACAATTTATTCTCTTGAACAAACTTCTGTCGCTCTGCGGTGGGCTTATCCATGAACTTCCAGCATTTGTGGAGACTGTGACCTGACTTCTCACAGAAGACACATTTACATTTAGAGGAGCGGGGTGACGTGAGAGAACTTGGGAAGGTTGAACACCAGACGGGCTGCGGCGTTCTGGATGAGTTGTAGGGGTTTAATGGCACAGGCAGGGAGCCCAGCCAACAGCGAGTTGCAGTAATCAAGACGGGAGATGACAAGTGCCTGGATTAGGACCTGCGCCGCTTCCTGTGTGAGGCAGGGTCGTACTCTGCGGATGTTGTAGAGCATGAACCTACAGGAACGGGACACCGCCTTGATGTTAGTTGAGAACGACAGGGTGTTGTCCAGGATCACGCCAAGGTTCTTAGCGCTCTGGGAGGAGGACACAATGGAGTTGTCAACCGTGATGGCGAGATCATGGAACGGGCAGTCCTTCCCGGGAGGAAGAGGAGCTCCGTCTTGCTGAGGTTCAGCTTGAGGTGGTGATCCGTCATCCACACTGATATGTCTGCCAGACATGCAGAGATGCGATTCGCCACCTGGTCATCAGAAGGGGGAAAGGAGAAGATTAATTGTGTGTCGTCTGCATAGCAATGATAGGAGAGACCATGTGAGGTTATGACAGAGCCAAGTGACTTGGTGTATAGCGAGAATAGGAGAGGGCCTAGAACAGAGCCCTGGGGGACACCAGTGGTGAGAGCGCGTGGTGAGGAGACAGATTCTCGCCACGCCACCTGGTAGGAGCGACCTGTCAGGTAGGACGCAATCCAAGCGTGGGCCGCGCCGGAGATGCCCAACTCGGAGAGGGTGGAGAGGAGGATCTGATGGTTCACAGTATCGAAGGCAGCCGATAGGTCTAGAAGGATGAGAGCAGAGGAGAGAGAGTTAGCTTTAGCAGTGCGGAGCGCCTCCGTGATACAGAGAAGAGCAGTCTCAGTTGAATGACTAGTCTTGAAACCTGACTGATTTGGATCAAGAAGGTCATTCTGAGAGAGATAGCGGTAGAGCTGGCCAAGGACGGCACGCTCAAGAGTTTTGGAGAGAAAAGAAAGAAGGGATACTGGTCTGTAGTTGTCAAGACGCAAGATTTCATCTGGAGAGAGAGGGGAGAAAGAGGTCAGAGCACAGGGTAGGGCAGTGAGCAGAACTAGCCGGTGTCGTTTTGACTTAGCAAACGAGGATCGGATGTCGTCGACCTTCTTTTCAAAATGGTTGACGAAGTCATCTGCAGAGAGGGGAGGAGGGGGAGGAGGATTCAGGAGGGAGGAGAAGGTGGCAAAGAGCTTCCTAGGGTTAGAGGCAGATGCTTGGAATTTAGAGTGGTAGAAAGTGGCTTTAGCAGCAGAGACAGAGGAGGAAAATGTAGAGAGGAGGGAGTGAAAGGATGCCAGGTCCGCAGGAGGCGAGTTTTCCTCCATTTCCGCTCGGCTGCCCGGAGCCCTGTTCTGTGAGCTCGCAATGAGTCGTCGGAGCCACGGAGCGGGAGGGGAGGACCGAGCCGGCCTGGAGGATAGGGGACATAGAGAGTCAAAGGATGCAGAAAGGGAGGAGAGGAGGGTTGAGGAGGCAGAATCAGGAGATAGGTTGGAGAAGGTTTGAGCAGAGGAAGAGATGATAGGATGGAAGAGAGAGAGTAGAGGGGAGAGAAAGCGAAGGTTGGGACGGTGCGATACCATCCGAGTAGGGGCAGTGTGGGAAGTGTTGGATGAGAGCGAGAGGGAAAAGGATACAAGGTAGTGGTCGGAGACTTGGAGGAGTTGCAATGAGGTTAGTGGAAGAACAGCATCTAGTAAAGATGAGGTCGAGCGTATTGCCTGCCTTGTGAGTAGGGGGAAGGTGAGAGGGTGAGGTCAAAAAGAGGAGAGGAGTGGAAAGAAGGAGGCAGAGAGGAATGAGTCAAAGGTAGACGTGGGGAGGTTAAAGTCGCCCAGAACTGTGAGAGGTGAGCCGTCCTCAGGAAAGGAGCTTATCAAGGCATCAAGCTCATTGATGAACTCTCCGAGGAACCTGGAGGGCGATAAATGATAAGGATGTTAAGCTTGAAAGGGCTGGTAACTGTGACAGCATGGAATTCAAAGGAGGCGATAGACAGATGGGTAAGGGAGAAAGAGAGAATGACCACTTGGGAGAGATGAGGATCCCGGTGCCACCACCCCGCTGACCAGAAGCTCTCGGGGTGTGCGAGAACACGTGGGCGGACGAGGAGAGAGCAGTAGGAGTAGCAGTGTTATCTGTGGTGATCCATGTTTCCGTCAGTGCCAAGAAGTCGAGGGACTGGAGGGAGGCATAGGCTGAGATGAACTCTGCCTTGTTGGCCGCAGATCGGCAGTTCGAGAGGCTACCGGAGACCTGGAACTCCACGTGGGTCGTGCGCGCTGGGACTACCAGATTAGGGTGGCCGCGGCCACGCGGTGTGGAGCGTTTGTATGGTCTGTGCAGAGAGGAGAGAACAGGGATAGACAGATACATAGTTGACAGGCTGCAGAAGAGGCTACGCTAATGCAAGGAGATTGGAATGACAAGTGGACTACACGTCTCGAATGTTCAGAAAGTTAAGCTTACGTAGCAAGAATCTTATTGACTAAAATGATTAAAATGATACAGTACTGCTGAAGTAGGCTAGCTGGCAGTGGCTGCGTTGTTGACACTACACTAATCAAGTCGTTCCGTTGAGTGTAATAGTTTCTACAGTGCAGCTATTCGGGGGCTAGCTGGCTAGCTAGCAGTGTTGATTACGTTACGTTGCGTTAAAAGAACGACAATAGCTGGCTAGCTAACCTAGAAAATCGCTCTAGACTACACAATTATCTTTGATACAAAGACGGCTATGTAGCTAGCTATGTAGCTAGCTACGATCAAGCAAATCAAACCGTTGTGCTGTAATGAAATGAAATGAAAATGTGATACTACCTGTGGAGCGAAACGGAATGCGACCGGGTTGTTGAGTGCAGAAGTTATATTCGGTAGACGTTGGCTAGCTGTTAGCTGTTAGCTGTTAGCTAGCTAGCAGTGTCTCCTACGTTAAGGACGACAAATAGCTGGCGAGCTAACCTCGGTAAATTAAGATAATCACTCTAAGACTACACACTCTAAACTACACAATTATCTTGGATATGAAGACAGCAAAGACAACTATGTAGCTAGCTAACACTACACTAATCAAGTCGTTCAGTTGAGTGTAATAGTTTCTACAGTGCTGCTAACGGTGGACGTTACCATTATGGGGCATTGTGTGTAGATAGATTTTATTTTATTTCGTCCATTTTAGTATAAGTCTGTAATGTAACAAAATGTGGAAAAAAGTAAGGGGTCTGAAAACTTTCCGAATGCACTGTACCTATGCAGGCTAGCTTCTATTCCTTTGCTAGCCAGGACCCTGATAAATGCATTTGCCTGGCTCAGAGAAGCTGTCAGTCTGTTCACATTCATACAGATCGCACGGTGGAGGTCCCCAAAAAACGGCAACATTGATCCACAGGTCGGAGAGGTAGACAGCAAGGTTTAGATAAACCACAACTGTTTCAAACCAAATGCTAGCCTCTGGGCATTGGGAAATATTGAATATGACCTTTCGCGTGTGAGGCGAACGTGATAACCACTACACTACTGAAACTACAATACAAAAAGAGGAAGTCGTGGAAAATATTAGGAATGCCCACAAGACTCCCTCACATAATATCCCAAATTGAGTACCACAGAAAGAGCCATAATACCCATTAAAAACTAGCGGTCAAACAGGAAAATGGTTCCAATCATTTTTCCACCCTTCATGTTCCCCACAGGGGATTTTAAAAACACTTAAAATAAGGGCTGTGTTTCTTGTCGGCTTACCCTGGAGTGGTAAACTATTTGAATCATTATGGACCTCAGACCACACGTAGCAGGAATATATTCAGAGCGCCCAAGCTAGCCACACATGCAGAGTGCGTTACGCGACAAAAAGGTAAGTCTGAATACCAAATACTGAGAAGTGCGAAGGAAAAGCATGAATTCCAAAATTGGGACCGAGCCCTTAGTGAATAGGCTTACTGTCCAATTTGTTCAAATTTGTTTCCGCCCGGTTTCGAACCGGGGACCTTTCGCGTGTTAGGGCGAACGTGATAACCACTACACTACGGAAACCTAATGAGTGGAATACTAAGGGTGTGGCTGACTTTGGCGGGGTGGGACATTTATCGTTCTCAGAACCTATTGAAAATCTGAAATTACTTAGTCCATTAATTAAGCAATAAGGCTTGAGAAGCCGGGAATTATGAGGTATTTTTAAAATATTTGTTTTATTAATAAAAACGATATGTTATCGCTTTGTCATTATGGGGCATTGTGTGTAGATAGATTTTATTTTATTTCATCCATTTTAGTATAAGTCTGTAATGTAACAAAATGTGGAAAAAGTAAGGGGTCTGAAAACTTTCCGAATGCACTGTACCTATGCAGGCTAGCTTCTATTCCTTTGCTAGCCAGCCAACTAAATCTATCACACAATCACATCAAGCAGCTGAAATGACAGAAAACGATCTACATTTTTGTTTGTTTTACCTTGGATTATATTGCCATTTCTTTGGATATATCCATTACAATGACCCTGATAAATGCATTTGCCTGGCTCAGAGAAGCTGTCAGTCTGTTCACATTCATACAGATCGCACGGTGGAGGTCCCCAAAAAACGGCAACATTGATCCACAGGTCGGAGAGGTAGACAGCAAGGTTTAGATAAACCACAACTGTTTCAAACCAAATGCTAGCCTCTGGGCATTGGGAAATATTGAATATGACCTTTCGCGTGTGAGGCGAACGTGATAACCACTACACTACTGAAACTACAATACAAAAAGAGGAAGTCGTGGAAAATATTAGGAATGCCCACAAGTTTACCTCACATAATATCCCAAATTGAGTACCACAGAAAGAGCCATAATACCCATTAAAAACTAGCGGTCAAACAGGAAAATGGTTCCAATCATTTTTCCACCCTTCATGTTCCCCACAGGGGATTTTAAAAACACTTAAAATAAGGGCTGTGTTTCTTGTCGGCTTACCCTGGAGTGGTAAACTATTTGAATCATTATGGACCTCAGACCACACGTAGCAGGAATATATTCAGAGCGCCCAAGCTAGCCACACATGCAGAGTGCGTTACGCGACAAAAAAGGTAAGTCTGAATACCAAATACTGAGAAGTGCGAAGGAAAAGCATGAATTCCAAAATTGGGACCGAGCCCTTAGTGAATAGGCTTACTGTCCAATTTGTTCAAAATTTGTTTCCGCCCGGTTTCGAACCGGGGACCTTTCGCGTGTGGCGAACGTGATAACCACTACACTACGGAAACCTAATGAGTGGAATACTAAGGGTGTGGCTGACTTTGGCTGGGTGGGACATTTATCGTTCTCAGAACCTATTGAAAATCAGAAATTACTTAGTCCATTAATTAAGCAATAAGGCTTGAGAAGCCGGGAATTATGAGGTATTTTTAAAATATTTGTTTTATTAATAAAAACTATATGTTATCGCTTTGTCATTATGGGGCATTGTGTGTAGATAGATTTTATTTTATTTCATCCATTTTAGTATAAGTCTGTAATGTAACAAAATGTGGAAAAAGTAAGGGGTCTGAAAACTTTCCGAATGCACTGTACCTATGCAGGCTAGCTTCTTTCCTTTGCTAGCCAGCCAACTAAATCTATCACACAATCACATCAAGCAGCTGAAATGACAGAAAACGATCTACATTTTTGTTTGTTTTACCTTGGATTATATTGCCATTTCTTTGGATATATCCATTACAATGACCCTGATAAATGCATTTGCCTGGCTCAGAGAAGCTGTCAGTCTGTTCACATTCATACAGATCGCACGGTGGAGGTCCCCAAAAAAACGGCAACATTGATCCACAGGTCGGAGAGGTAGACAGCAAGGTTTAGATAAACCACAACTGTTTCAAACCAAATGCTAGCCTCTGGGCATTGGGAAATATTGAATATGACCTTTCGCGTGTGAGGCGAACGTGATAACCACTACACTACTGAAACTACAATACAAAAAGAGGAAGTCGTGGAAAATATTAGGAATGCCCACAAGTTTACCTCACATAATATCCCAAAGTGAGTACCACAGAAAGAGCCATAATACCCATTAAAAACTAGCGGTCAAACAGGAAAATGGTTCCAATCATTTTTCCACCCTTCATGTTCCCCACAGGGGATTTTAAAAACACTTAAAATAAGGGCTGTGTTTCTTGTCGGCTTACCCTGGAGTGGTAAACTATTTGAATCATTATGGACCTCAGACCACACGTAGCAGGAATATATTCAGAGCGCCCAAGCTAGCCACACATGCAGAGTGCGTTACGCGACAAAAAAGGTAAGTCTGAATACCAAATACTGAGAAGTGCGAAGGAAAAGCATGAATTCCAAAATTGGGACCGAGCCCTTAGTGAATAGGCTTACTGTCCAATTTGTTCAAATTTGTTTCCGCCCGGTTTCGAACCGGGGACCTTTCGCGTGTGAGGCGAACGTGATAACCACTACACTACGGAAACCTAATGAGTGGAATACTAAGGGTGTGGCTGACTTTGGCGGGGTGGGACATTTATCGTTCTCAGAACCTATTGAAAATCTGAAATTACTTAGTCCATTAATTAAGCAATAAGGCTTGAGAAGCCGGGAATTATGAGGTATTTTTAAAATATTTGTTTTATTAATAAAAACGATATGTTATCGCTTTGTCATTATGGGGCATTGTGTGTAGATAGATTTTATTTTATTTCATCCATTTTAGTATAAGTCTGTAACGTAACAAAATGTGGAAAAAAGTAAGGGGTCTGAAAACTTTCCGAATGCACTGTACCTATGCAGGCTAGCTTCTATTCCTTTGCTAGCCAGCCAACTAAATCTATCACACAATCACATCAAGCAGCTGAAATGACAGAAAACGATCTACATTTTTGTTTGTTTTACCTTGGATTATATTGCCATTTCTTTGGATATATCCATTACAATGACCCTGATAAATGCATTTGCCTGGCTCAGAGAAGCTGTCAGTCTGTTCACATTCATACAGATCGCACGGTGGAGGTCTCCCAAAAAACGGCAACATTGATCCACAGGTCGGAGAGGTAGACAGCAAGGTTTAGATAAACCACAACTGTTTCAAACCAAATGCTAGCCTCTGGGCATTGGGAAATATTGAATATGACCTTTCGCGTGTGAGGCGAACGTGATAACCACTACACTACTGAAACTACAATACAAAAGAGGAAGTCGTGGAAAATATTAGGAATGCCCACAAGTTTACCTCACATAATATCCCAAAGTGAGTACCACAGAAAGAGCCATAATACCCATTAAAAACTAGCGGTCAAACAGGAAAATGGTTCCAATCATTTTTCCACCCTTCATGTTCCCCACAGGGGATTTTGAAAAACACTTAAAATAAGGGCTGTGTTTCTTGTCGGCTTACCCTGGAGTGGTAAACTATTTGAATCATTATGGACCTCAGACCACACGTAGCAGGAATATATTCCGAGCGCCCAAGCTAGCCACACATGCAGAATGCGTTACGCGAGAAAAAGGTAAGTCTGAATACCAAATACTGAGAAGTGCGAAGGAATAGCATGAATTCCAAAATTGGGACCGAGCCCTTAGTGAATAGGCTTACTGTCCAATTTGTTCAAATTTGTTTCCGCCCGGTTTCGAACCGGGGACCTTTCGCGTGTGAGGCGAACGTGATAACCACTACACTACGGAAACCTAATGAGTGGAATACTAAGGGTGTGGCTGACTTTGGCTGGGTGGGGCATTTATCGTTCTCAGAACCTATTGAAAATCTGAAATTACTTAGTCCATTAATTAAGCAATAAGGCTTGAGAAGACGGGAATTAAGAGGTATTTTTAAAATATGTGTTTTATTAATAAAAACGATATGTTATCGCTTTGTCATTATGGGGCATTGTGTGTAGATAGATTTTATTTTATTTCATCCATTTTAGTATAAGTCTGTAATGTAACAAAATGTGGAAAAAGTAAGGGGTCTGAAAACTTTCCGAATGCACTGTACCTATGCAGGCTAGCTTCTATTCCTTTGCTAGCCAGCCAACTAAATCTATCACACAATCACATCAAGCAGCTGAAATGACAGAAAACGATCTACATTTTTGTTTGTTTTACCTTGGATTATATTGCCATTTCTTTGGATATATCCATTACAATGACCCTGATAAATGCATTTGCCTGGCTCAGAGAAGCTGTCAGTCTGTTCACATTCATACAGATCGCACGGTGGAGGTCCCCAAAAAACGGCAACATTGATCCACAGGTCGGAGAGGTAGACAGCAAGGTTTAGATAAACCACAACTGTTTCAAACCAAATGCTAGCCTCTGGGCATTGGGAAATATTGAATATGACCTTTCGCGTGTGAGGCGAACGTGATAACCACTACACTACTGAAACTACAATACAAAAAGAGGAAGTCGTGGAAAATATTAGGAATGCCCACAAGTTTACCTCACATAATATCCCAAAGTGAGTACCACAGAAAGAGCCATAATACCCATTAAAAACTAGCGGTCAAACAGGAAAATGGTTCCAATCATTTTTCCACCCTTCATGTTCCCCACAGGGGATTTTAAAAACACTTAAAATAAGGGCTGTGTTTCTTGTCGGCTTACCCTGGAGTGGTAAACTATTTGAATCATTATGGACCTCAGACCACACGTAGCAGGAATATATTCAGAGCGCCCAAGCTAGCCACACATGCAGAATGCGTTACGCGACAAAAAAGGTAAGTCTGAATACCAAATACTGAGAAGTGCGAAGGAAAAGCATGAATTCCGAAATTGGGACCGAGCCCTTAGTGAATAGGCTTACTGTCCAATTTGTTAAAATGTGTTTCCACCCGGTTTCGAACCGGGGCCCTTTTGCGTGTTAGGCAAACGTGATAACCACTACACTACGGAAACCTGATGAGTGGAAAACTAAGAGTGTGGCTGACTTTGGCTGGGTGGGGCATTTATCGCTCTCAGAACCAATTGAGAATCTGAAATTACTTAGTCCATTAATTAAGCAATAAGGCTTGAGAAGCCGGGAATTATGAGGTATTTTTAAAATATTTGTTTTATTAATAAAAACTGTATGTTATTGCTTTGTCATTATGGGGTATTGTGTGTAGATAGATTTTATTTTATTTCATCCATTTTAGTATAAGTCTGTAACGTAACAAAATGTGGAAAAAAGTAAGGGGCCCGAAAACTTTCCGAATGCACTGTACCTATGCAGGCTAGCTTCTATTCCTTTGCTAGCCAGCCAACTAAATCTATCACACAATCACATCAAGCAGCTGAAATGACAGAAAACGATCTACATTTTTGTTTGTTTTACCTTGGATTATATTGCCATTTCTTTGGATATATCCATTACAATGACCCTGATAAATGAATTTGCCTGGCTCAGAGAAGCTGTCAGTCTGTTCACATTCATACAGATCGCACGGTGGAGGTCCCCAAAAAAACGGCAACATTGATCCACAGGTCGGAGAGGTAGACAGCAAGGTTTAGATAAACCACAACTGTTTCAAACCAAATGCTAGCCTCTGGGCATTGGGAAATATTGAATATGACCTTTCGCGTGTGAGGCGAACGTGATAACCACTACACTACTGAAACTACAATACAAAAAGAGGAAGTCGTGGAAAATATTAGGAATGCCCACAAGTTTACCTCACATAATATCCCAAAGTGAGTACCACAGAAAGAGCCATAATACCCATTAAAAACTAGCGGTCAAACAGGAAAATGGTTCCAATCATTTTTCCACCCTTCATGTTCCCCACAGGGGATTTTAAAAACACTTAAAATAAGGGCTGTGTTTCTTGTCGGCTTACCCTGGACTGGTAAACTATTTGAATCATTATGGACCTCAGACCACACGTAGCAGGAATATATTCAGAGCGCCCAAGCTAGCCACACATGCAGAGTGCGTTACGCGACAAAAAGGTAAGTCTGAATACCAAATACTGAGAAGTGCGAAGGAAAAGCATGAATTCCAAAATTGGGACCGAGCCCTTAGTGAATAGGCTTACTGTCCAATTTGTTAAAATTGTTTCCGCCCGGTCTCGAACCGGGGACCTTTCACGAGTTAGGCGAACGTGATAACCACTACACTACGGAAACCTGATGAGTGGAATACTAAGGGTGTGGCTGACTTTGGCTGGGTGGGACATTTATCGCTCTCAGAACCTATTGAAAATCAGAAATTACTTAGTCCATTAATTAAGCAATAAGGCTTGAGAAGCCGGGAATTATGAGGTATTTTTAAAATATTTGTTTGATTAATAAAAACTATATGTTATTGCTTTGTCATTATGGGGTATTGTGTGTAGATAGATTTTATTTTATTTCATCCATTTTAGTATAAGTCTGTAACGTAACAAAATGTGGAAAAAAGTAAGGGGCCTGAAAACTTTCCGAATGCACTGTACCTATGCAGGCTAGCTTCTTTTCCTTTGCTAGCCAGCCAACTAAATCTATCACACAATCACATCAAGCAGCTGAAATGACAGAAAACGATCTACATTTTTGTTTGTTTTACCTTGGATTATATTGCCATTTCTTTGGATATATCCATTACAATGACCCTGATAAATGAATTTGCCTGGCTCAGAGAAGCTGTCAGTCTGTTCACATTCATACAGATCGCACGGTGGAGGTCCCCAAAAAACGGCAACATTGATCCACAGGTCGGAGAGGTAGACAGCAAGGTTTAGATAAACCACAACTGTTTCAAACCAAATGCTAGCCTCTGGGCATTGGGAAATATTGAATATGACCTTTCGCGTGTGAGGCGAACGTGATAACCACTACACTACTGAAACTACAATACAAAAAGAGGAAGTCGTGGAAAATATTAGGAATGCCCACAAGTTTACCTCACATAATATCCCAAAGTGAGTACCACAGAAAGAGCCATAATACCCATTAAAAACTAGCGGTCAAACAGGAAAATGGTTCCAATCATTTTTCCACCCTTCATGTTCCCCACAGGGGATTTTAAAAACACTTAAAATAAGGGCTGTGTTTCTTGTCGGCTTACCCTGGAGTGGTAAACTATTTGAATCATTATGGACCTCAGACCACACGTAGCAGGAATATATTCAGAGCGCCCAAGCTAGCCACACATGCAGAGTGCGTTACGCGACAAAAAAGGTAAGTCTGAATACCAAATACTGAGAAGTGCGAAGGAAAAGCATGAATTCCGAAATTGGGACCGAGCCCTAAGTGAATAGGCTTACTGTCCAATTTGTTAAAAGTTGTTTCCGCCCGGTCTCGAACCGGGGACCTTTCGCGTGTTAGGCGAACGTGATAACCACTACACTACGGAAACCTGATGAGTGGAATACTAAGGGTGTGGCTGACTTTGGCGGGGTGGGACATTTATCGTTCTCAGAACCTATTGAAAATCTGAAATTACTTAGTCCATTAATTAAGCAATAAGGCTTGAGAAGCCGGGAATTATGAGGTATTTTTAAAATATTTGTTTTATTAATAAAAACGATATGTTATCGCTTTGTCATTATGGGGCATTGTGTGTAGATAGATTTTATTTTATTTCGTCCATTTTAGTATAAGTCTGTAATGTAACAAAATGTGGAAAAAAGTAAGGGGTCTGAAAACTTTCCGAATGCACTGTACCTATGCAGGCTAGCTTCTATTCCTTTGCTAGCCAGCCAACTAAATCTATCACACAATCACATCAAGCAGCTGAAATGACAGAAAACGATCTACATTTTTGTTTGTTTTACCTTGGATTATATTGCCATTTCTTTGGATATATCCATTACAATGACCCTGATAAATGCATTTGCCTGGCTCAGAGAAGCTGTCAGTCTGTTCACATTCATACAGATCGCACGGTGGAGGTCCCCAAAAAACGGCAACATTGATCCACAGGTCGGAGAGGTAGACAGCAAGGTTTAGATAAACCACAACTGTTTCAAACCAAATGCTAGCCTCTGGGCATTGGGAAATATTGAATATGACCTTTCGCATGTGAGGCGAACGTGATAACCACTACACTACTGAAACTACAATACAAAAAGAGGAAGTCGTGGAAAATATTAGGAATGCCCACAAGACTCCCTCACATAATATCCCAAATTGAGTACCACAGAAAGAGCCATAATACCCATTAAAAACTAGCGGTCAAACAGGAAAATGGTTCCAATCATTTTTCCACCCTTCATGTTCCCCACAGGGGATTTTAAAAACACTTAAAATAAGGGCTGTGTTTCTTGTCGGCTTACCCTGGAGTGGTAAACTATTTGAATCATTATGGACCTCAGACCACACGTAGCAGGAATATTTTCAGAGCACCCAAGATAGCCACACATGCAGAGTACGTTACGCGACTAAAAAAGGTAAGTCTGAATACCAAATACTGAGAAGTGCGAAGGAAAAGCATGAATTCCAAAATTGGGACAGAGCCCTTAGTGAATAGGCTTACTGTCCAATTTGTTCAAATTTGTTTCCGCCCGGTTTCGAACCGGGGACCTTTCGCGTGTGAGGCGAACGTGATAACCACTACACTACGGAAACCTAATGAGTGGAATACTAAGGGTGTGGCTGACTTTGGCGGGGTGGGACATTTATCGTTCTCAGAACCTATTGAAAATCTGAAATTACTTAGTCCATTAATTAAGCAATAAGGCTTGAGAAGCCGGGAATTATGAGGTATTTTTAAAATATTTGTTTTATTAATAAAAACGATATGTTATCGCTTTGTCATTATGGGGCATTGTGTGTAGATAGATTTTATTTTATTTCGTCCATTTTAGTATAAGTCTGTAATGTAACAAAATGTGGAAAAAAGTAAGGGGTCTGAAAACTTTCCGAATGCACTGTACCTATGCAGGCTAGCTTCTATTCCTTTGCTAGCCAGCCAACTAAATCTATCACACAATCACATCAAGCAGCTGAAATGACAGAAAACGATCAACATTTTTGTTTGTTTTACCTTGGATTATATTGCCATTTCTTTGGATATATCCATTACAATGACCCTGATAAATGCATTTGCCTGGCTCAGAGAAGCTGTCAGTCTGTTCACATTCATACAGATCGCACGGTGGAGGTCCCCCAAAAAACGGCAACATTGATCCACAGGTCGGAGAGGTAGACAGCAAGGTTTAGATAAACCACAACTGTTTCAAACCAAATGCTAGCCTCTGGGCATTGGGAAATATTGAATATGACCTTTCGCATGTGAGGCGAACGTGATAACCACTACACTACTGAAACTACAATACAAAAAGAGGAAGTCGTGGAAAATATTAGGAATGCCCACAAGACTCCCTCACATAATATCCCAAATTGAGTACCACAGAAAGAGCCATAATACCCATTAAAAACTAGCGGTCAAACAGGAAAATGGTTCCAATCATTTTTCCACCCTTCATGTTCCCCACAGGGGATTTTAAAAACACTTAAAATAAGGGCTGTGTTTCTTGTCGGCTTACCCTGGAGTGGTAAACTATTTGAATCATTATGGACCTCAGACCACACGTAGCAGGAATATTTTCAGAGCACCCAAGATAGCCACACATGCAGAGTACGTTACGCGACTAAAAAAGGTAAGTCTGAATACCAAATACTGAGAAGTGCGAAGGAAAAGCATGAATTCCAAAATTGGTACAGAGCCCTTAGTGAATGGGCTTACTGTCCAATTTGTTCAAATTTGTTTCCGCCCGGTTTCGAACCGGGGACCTTTCGCGTGTGAGGCGAACGTGATAACCACTACACTACGGAAACCTAATGAGTGGAATACTAAGGGTGTGGCTGACTTTGGCGGGGTGGGACATTTATCGTTCTCAGAACCTATTGAAAATCTGAAATTACTTAGTCCATTAATTAAGCAATAAGGCTTGAGAAGCCGGGAATTATGAGGTATTTTTAAAATATTTGTTTTATTAATAAAAACGATATGTTATCGCTTTGTCATTATGGGGCATTGTGTGTAGATAGATTTTATTTTATTTCGTCCATTTTAGTATAAGTCTGTAATGTAACAAAATGTGGAAAAAAGTAAGGGGTCTGAAAACTTTCCGAATGCACTGTACCTATGCAGGCTAGCTTCTATTCCTTTGCTAGCCAGCCAACTAAATCTATCACACAATCACATCAAGCAGCTGAAATGACAGAAAACGATCAACATTTTTGTTTGTTTTACCTTGGATTATATTGCCATTTCTTTGGATATATCCATTACAATGACCCTGATAAATGCATTTGCCTGGCTCAGAGAAGCTGTCAGTCTGTTCACATTCATACAGATCGCACGGTGGAGGTCCCCCAAAAAACGGCAACATTGATCCACAGGTCGGAGAGGTAGACAGCAAGGTTTAGATAAACCACAACTGTTTCAAACCAAATGCTAGCCTCTGGGCATTGGGAAATATTGAATATGACCTTTCGCATGTGAGGCGAACGTGATAACCACTACACTACTGAAACTACAATACAAAAAGAGGAAGTCGTGGAAAATATTAGGAATGCCCACAAGACTCCCTCACATAATATCCCAAATTGAGTACCACAGAAAGAGCCATAATACCCATTAAAAACTAGCGGTCAAACAGGAAAATGGTTCCAATCATTTTTCCACCCTTCATGTTCCCCACAGGGGATTTTAAAAACACTTAAAATAAGGGCTGTGTTTCTTGTCGGCTTACCCTGGAGTGGTAAACTATTTGAATCATTATGGACCTCAGACCACACGTAGCAGGAATATTTTCAGAGCACCCAAGATAGCCACACATGCAGAGTACGTTACGCGACTAAAAAAGGTAAGTCTGAATACCAAATACTGAGAAGTGCGAAGGAAAAGCATGAATTCCAAAATTGGGACAGAGCCCTTAGTGAATGGGCTTACTGTCCAATTTGTTCAAATTTGTTTCCGCCCGGTCTCGAACCGGGGACCTTTCGCGTGTGAGGCGAACGTGATAACCACTACACTACGGAAACCTAATGAGTGGAATACTAAGGGTGTGGCTGACTTTGGCGGGGTGGGACATTTATCGTTCTCAGAACCTATTGAAGATCTGAAATTACTTAGTCCATTAATTAAGCAATAAGGCTTGAGAAGCCGGGAATTATGAGGTATTTTTAAAATATGTGTTTTATTAATAAAAACGATATGTTATCGCTTTGTCATTATGGAGCATTGTGTGTAGATAGATTTTATTTTATTTCGTCCATTTTAGTATAAGTCTGTAATGTAACAAAATGTGGAAAAAAGTAAGGGGTCTGAAAACTTTCCGAATGCACTGTACCTATGCAGGCTAGCTTCTATTCCTTTGCTAGCCAGCCAACTAAATCTATCACACAATCACATCAAGCAGCTGAAATGACAGAAAACGATCAACATTTTTGTTTGTTTTACCTTGGATTATATTGCCATTTCTTTGGATATATCCATTACAATGACCCTGATAAATGCATTTGCCTGGCTCAGAGAAGCTGTCAGTCTGTTCACATTCATACAGATCGCACGGTGGAGGTCCCCCAAAAAACGGCAACATTGATCCACAGGTCGGAGAGGTAGACAGCAAGGTTTAGATAAACCACAACTGTTTCAAACCAAATGCTAGCCTCTGGGCATTGGGAAATATTGAATATGACCTTTCGCATGTGAGGCGAACGTGATAACCACTACACTACTGAAACTACAATACAAAAAGAGGAAGTCGTGGAAAATATTAGGAATGCCCACAAGACTCCCTCACATAATATCCCAAATTGAGTACCACAGAAAGAGCCATAATACCCATTAAAAACTAGCGGTCAAACAGGAAAATGGTTCCAATCATTTTTCCACCCTTCATGTTCCCCACAGGGGATTTTAAAAACACTTAAAATAAGGGCTGTGTTTCTTGTCGGCTTACCCTGGAGTGGTAAACTATTTGAATCATTATGGACCTCAGACCACACGTAGCAGGAATATTTTCAGAGCACCCAAGATAGCCACACATGCAGAGTACGTTACGCGACTAAAAAGGTAAGTCTGAATACCAAATACTGAGAAGTGCGAAGGAAAAGCATGAATTCCAAAATTGGTACAGAGCCCTTAGTGAATGGGCTTACTGTCCAATTTGTTCAAATTTGTTTCCGCCCGGTTTCGAACCGGGGACCTTTCGCGTGTGAGGCGAACGTGATAACCACTACACTACGGAAACCTAATGAGTGGAATACTAAGGGTGTGGCTGACTTTGGCGGGGTGGGACATTTATCGTTCTCAGAACCTATTGAAAATCTGAAATTACTTAGTCCATTAATTAAGCAATAAGGCTTGAGAAGCCGGGAATTATGAGGTATTTTTAAAATATGTGTTTTATTAATAAAAACGATATGTTATCGCTTTGTCATTATGGAGCATTGTGTGTAGATAGATTTTATTTTATTTCGTCCATTTTAGTATAAGTCTGTAATGTAACAAAATGTGGAAAAAAGTAAGGGGTCTGAAAACTTTCCGAATGCACTGTACCTATGCAGGGTAGCTTCTATTCCTTTGCTAGCCAGCCAACTAAATCTATCACACAATCACATCAAGCAGCTGAAATGACAGAAAACGATCAACATTTTTGTTTGTTTTACCTTGGATTATATTGCCATTTCTTTGGATATATCCATTACAATGACCCTGATAAATGCATTTGCCTGGCTCAGAGAAGCTGTCAGTCTGTTCACATTCATACAGATCGCACGGTGGAGGTCCCCCAAAAAAACGGCAACATTGATCCACAGGTCGGAGAGGTAGACAGCAAGGTTTAGATAAACCACAACTGTTTCAAACCAAATGCTAGCCTCTGGGCATTGGGAAATATTGAATATGACCTTTCGCATGTGAGGCGAACGTGATAACCACTACACTACTGAAACTACAATACAAAAAGAGGAAGTCGTGGAAAATATTAGGAATGCCCACAAGACTCCCTCACATAATATCCCAAATTGAGTACCACAGAAAGAGCCATAATACCCATTAAAAACTAGCGGTCAAACAGGAAAATGGTTCCAATCATTTTTCCACCCTTCATGTTCCCCACAGGGGATTTTAAAAACACTTAAAATAAGGGCTGTGTTTCTTGTCGGCTTACCCTGGAGTGGTAAACTATTTGAATCATTATGGACCTCAGACCACACGTAGCAGGAATATTTTCAGAGCACCCAAGATAGCCACACATGCAGAGTACGTTACGCGACTAAAAAAGAAGTCTGAATACCAAATACTGAGAAGTGCGAAGGAAAAGCATGAATTCCAAAATTGGTACAGAGCCCTTAGTGAATGGGCTTACTGTCCAATTTGTTCAAATTTGTTTCCGCCCGGTTTCGAACCGGGGACCTTTCGCGTGTGAGGCGAACGTGATAACCACTACACTACGGAAACCTAATGAGTGGAATACTAAGGGTGTGGCTGACTTTGGCGGGGTGGGACATTTATCGTTCTCAGAACCTATTGAAAATCTGAAATTACTTAGTCCATTAATTAAGCAATAAGGCTTGAGAAGCCGGGAATTATGAGGTATTTTTAAAATATTTGTTTTATTAATAAAAACGATATGTTATCGCTTTGTCATTATGGGGCATTGTGTGTAGATAGATTTTATTTTATTTCGTCCATTTTAGTATAAGTCTGTAATGTAACAAAATGTGGAAAAAAGTAAGGGGTCTGAAAACTTTCCGAATGCACTGTACCTATGCAGGCTAGCTTCTATTCCTTTGCTAGCCAGCCAACTAAATCTATCACACAATCACATCAAGCAGCTGAAATGACAGAAAACGATCAACATTTTTGTTTGTTTTACCTTGGATTATATTGCCATTTCTTTGGATATATCCATTACAATGACCCTGATAAATGCATTTGCCTGGCTCAGAGAAGCTGTCAGTCTGTTCACATTCATACAGATCGCACGGTGGAGGTCCCCCAAAAAACGGCAACATTGATCCACAGGTCGGAGAGGTAGACAGCAAGGTTTAGATAAACCACAACTGTTTCAAACCAAATGCTAGCCTCTGGGCATTGGGAAATATTGAATATGACCTTTCGCATGTGAGGCGAACGTGATAACCACTACACTACTGAAACTACAATACAAAAAGAGGAAGTCGTGGAAAATATTAGGAATGCCCACAAGACTCACATAATATCCCAAATTGAGTACCACAGAAAGAGCCATAATACCCATTAAAAACTAGCGGTCAAACAGGAAAATGGTTCCAATCATTTTTCCACCCTTCATGTTCCCCACAGGGGATTTTAAAAACACTTAAAATAAGGGCTGTGTTTCTTGTCGGCTTACCCTGGAGTGGTAAACTATTTGAATCATTATGGACCTCAGACCACACGTAGCAGGAATATTTTCAGAGCACCCAAGATAGCCACACATGCAGAGTACGTTACGCGACTAAAAAAAAGGTAAGTCTGAATACCAAATACTGAGAAGTGCGAAGGAAAAGCATGAATTCCAAAATTGGGACAGAGCCCTTAGTGAATAGGCTTACTGTCCAATTTGTTCAAATTTGTTTCCGCCCGGTTTCGAACCGGGGACCTTTCGCGTGTGAGGCGAACGTGATAACCACTACACTACGGAAACCTAATGAGTGGAATACTAAGGGTGTGGCTGACTTTGGCGGGGTGGGACATTTATCGTTCTCAGAACCTATTGAAAATCTGAAATTACTTAGTCCATTAATTAAGCAATAAGGCTTGAGAAGCCGGGAATTATGAGGTATTTTTAAAATATTTGTTTTATTAATAAAAACGATATGTTATCGCTTTGTCATTATGGGGCATTGTGTGTAGATAGATTTTATTTTATTTCGTCCATTTTAGTATAAGTCTGTAATGTAACAAAATGTGGAAAAAAGTAAGGGGTCTGAAAACTTTCCGAATGCACTGTACCTATGCAGGCTAGCTTCTATTCCTTTGCTAGCCAGCCAACTAAATCTATCACACAATCACATCAAGCAGCTGAAATGACAGAAAACGATCAACATTTTTGTTTGTTTTACCTTGGATTATATTGCCATTTCTTTGGATATATCCATTACAATGACCCTGATAAATGCATTTGCCTGGCTCAGAGAAGCTGTCAGTCTGTTCACATTCATACAGATCGCACGGTGGAGGTCCCCAAAAAACGGCAACATTGATCCACAGGTCGGAGAGGTAGACAGCAAGGTTTAGATAAACCACAACTGTTTCAAACCAAATGCTAGCCTCTGGGCATTGGGAAATATTGAATATGACCTTTCGCATGTGAGGCGAACGTGATAACCACTACACTACTGAAACTACAATACAAAAAGAGGAAGTCGTGGAAAATATTAGGAATGCCCACAAGACTCCCATAATATCCCAAATTGAGTACCACAGAAAGAGCCATAATACCCATTAAAAACTAGCGGTCAAACAGGAAAATGGTTCCAATCATTTTTCCACCCTTCATGTTCCCCACAGGGGATTTTAAAAACACTTAAAATAAGGGCTGTGTTTCTTGTCGGCTTACCCTGGAGTGGTAAACTATTTGAATCATTATGGACCTCAGACCACACGTAGCAGGAATATTTTCAGAGCACCCAAGATAGCCACACATGCAGAGTACGTTACGCGACTAAAAAAGGTAAGTCTGAATACCAAATACTGAGAAGTGCGAAGGAAAAGCATGAATTCCAAAATTGGGACAGAGCCCTTAGTGAATGGGCTTACTGTCCAATTTGTTCAAATTTGTTTCCGCCCGGTCTCGAACCGGGGACCTTTCGCGTGTGAGGCGAACGTGATAACCACTACACTACGGAAACCTAATGAGTGGAATACTAAGGGTGTGGCTGACTTTGGCGGGGTGGGACATTTATCGTTCTCAGAACCTATTGAAGATCTGAAATTACTTAGTCCATTAATTAAGCAATAAGGCTTGAGAAGCCGGGAATTATGAGGTATTTTTAAAATATGTGTTTTATTAATAAAAACGATATGTTATCGCTTTGTCATTATGGGGCATTGTGTGTAGATAGATTTTATTTTATTTCGTCCATTTTAGTATAAGTCTGTAATGTAACAAAATGTGGAAAAAAGTAAGGGGTCTGAAAACTTTCCGAATGCACTGTACCTATGCAGGCTAGCTTCTATTCCTTTGCTAGCCAGCCAACTAAATCTATCACACAATCACATCAAGCAGCTGAAATGACAGAAAACAATCAACATTTTTGTTTTACCTTGGATTATATTGCCATTTCTTTGGATATATCCATTACAATGACCCTGATAAATGCATTTGCCTGGCTCAGAGAATCTGTCAGTCTGTTCACATTCATACAGATCGCACGGTGGAGGTCCCCAAAAAAACGGCAACATTGATCCACAGGTCGGAGAGGTAGACAGCAAGGTTTAGATAAACCACAACTGTTTCAAACCAAATGCTAGCCTCTGGGCATTGGGAAATATTGAATATGACCTTTCGCATGTGAGGCGAACGTGATAACCACTACACTACTGAAACTACAATACAAAAAGAGGAAGTCGTGGAAAATATTAGGAATGCCCACAAGACTCCCTCACATAATATCCCAAATTGAGTACCACAGAAAGAGCCATAATACCCATTAAAAACTAGCGGTCAAACAGGAAAATGGTTCCAATCATTTTTCCACCCTTCATGTTCCCCACAGGGGATTTTAAAAACACTTAAAATAAGGGCTGTGTTTCTTGTCGGCTTACCCTGGAGTGGTAAACTATTTGAATCATTATGGACCTCAGACCACACGTAGCAGGAATATTTTCAGAGCACCCAAGATAGCCACACATGCAGAGTACGTTACGCGACTAAAAAAGGTAAGTCTGAATACCAAATACTGAGAAGTGCGAAGGAAAAGCATGAATTCCAAAATTGGGACCGAGCCCTTAGTGAATAGGCTTACTGTCCAATTTGTTCAAATTTGTTTCCGCCCGGTTTCGAACCGGGGACCTTTCGCGTGTGAGGCGAACGTGATAACCACTACACTACGGAAACCTAATGAGTGGAATACTAAGGGTGTGGCTGACTTTGGCGGGGTGGGACATTTATCGTTCTCAGAACCTATTGAAAATCTGAAATTACTTAGTCCATTAATTAAGCAATAAGGCTTGAGAAGCCGGGAATTATGAGGTATTTTTAAAATATTGTTTTATTAATAAAAACGATATGTTATCGCTTTGTCATTATATGGGCATTGTGTGTAGATAGATTTTATTTTATTTCGTCCATTTTAGTATAAGTCTGTAATGTAACAAAATGTGGAAAAAGTAAGGGGTCTGAAAACTTTCCGAATGCACTGTACCTATGCAGGCTAGCTTCTATTCCTTTGCTAGCCAGCCAACTAAATCTATCACACAATCACATCAAGCAGCTGAAATGACAGAAAACGATCAACATTTTTGTTTGTTTTACCTTGGATTATATTGCCATTTCTTTGGATATATCCATTACAATGACCCTGATAAATGCATTTGCCTGGCTCAGAGAAGCTGTCAGTCTGTTCACATTCATACAGATCGCACGGTGGAGGTCCCCCAAAAAACGGCAACATTGATCCACAGGTCGGAGAGGTAGACAGCAAGGTTTAGATAAACCACAACTGTTTCAAACCAAATGCTAGCCTCTGGGCATTGGGAAATATTGAATATGACCTTTCGCATGTGAGGCGAACGTGATAACCACTACACTACTGAAACTACAATACAAAAAGAGGAAGTCGTGGAAAATATTAGGAATGCCCACAAGACTACCTCACATAATATCCCAAATTGAGTACCACAGAAAGAGCCATAATACCCATTAAAAACTAGCGGTCAAACAGGAAAATGGTTCCAATCATTTTTCCACCCTTCATGTTCCCCACAGGGGATTTTAAAAACACTTAAAATAAGGGCTGTGTTTCTTGTCGGCTTACCCTGGAGTGGTAAACTATTTGAATCATTATGGACCTCAGACCACACGTAGCAGGAATATTTTCAGAGCACCCAAGATAGCCACACATGCAGAGTACGTTACGCGACTAAAAAGGTAAGTCTGAATACCAAATACTGAGAAGTGCGAAGGAAAAGCATGAATTCCAAAATTGGGACAGAGCCCTTAGTGAATAGGCTTACTGTCCAATTTGTTCAAATTTGTTTCCGCCCGGTTTCGAACCGGGGACCTTTCGCGTGTGAGGCGAACGTGATAACTACACTACGGAAACCTAATGAGTGGAATACTAAGGGTGTGGCTGACTTTGGCGGGGTGGGACATTTATCGTTCTCAGAACCTATTGAAAATCTGAAATTACTTAGTCCATTAATTAAGCAATAAGGCTTGAGAAGCCGGGAATTATGAGGTATTTTTAAAATATTTGTTTTATTAATAAAAACGATATGTTATCGCTTTGTCATTATGGGGCATTGTGTGTAGATAGATTTTATTTTATTTCGTCCATTTTAGTATAAGTCTGTAATGTAACAAAATGTGGAAAAAAGTAAGGGGTCTGAAAACTTTCCGAATGCACTGTACCTATGCAGGCTAGCTTCTATTCCTTTGCTAGCCAGCCAACTAAATCTATCACACAATCACATCAAGCAGCTGAAATGACAGAAAACGATCAACATTTTTGTTTGTTTTACCTTGGATTATATTGCCATTTCTTTGGATATATCCATTACAATGACCCTGATAAATGCATTTGCCTGGCTCAGAGAAGCTGTCAGTCTGTTCACATTCATACAGATCGCACGGTGGAGGTCCCCAAAAAACGGCAACATTGATCCACAGGTCGGAGAGGTAGACAGCAAGGTTTAGATAAACCACAACTGTTTCAAACCAAATGCTAGCCTCTGGGCATTGGGAAATATTGAATATGACCTTTCGCATGTGAGGCGAACGTGATAACCACTACACTACTGAAACTACAATACAAAAAGAGGAAGTCGTGGAAAATATTAGGAATGCCCACAAGACTACCTCACATAATATCCCAAATTGAGTACCACAGAAAGAGCCATAATACCCATTAAAAACTAGCGGTCAAACAGGAAAATGGTTCCAATCATTTTTCCACCCTTCATGTTCCCCACAGGGGATTTTAAAAACACTTAAAATAAGGGCTGTGTTTCTTGTCGGCTTACCCTGGAGTGGTAAACTATTTGAATCATTATGGACCTCAGACCACACGTAGCAGGAATATTTTCAGAGCACCCAAGATAGCCACACATGCAGAGTACGTTACGCGACTAAAAAAGGTAAGTCTGAATACCAAATACTGAGAAGTGCGAAGGAAAAGCATGAATTCCAAAATTGGGACAGAGCCCTTAGTGAATGGGCTTACTGTCCAATTTGTTCAAATTTGTTTCCGCCCGGTCTCGAACCGGGGACCTTTCGCGTGTGAGGCGAACGTGATAACCACTACACTACGGAAACCTAATGAGTGGAATACTAAGGGTGTGGCTGACTTTGGCGGGGTGGGACATTTATCGTTCTCAGAACCTATTGAAAATCTGAAATTACTTAGTCCATTAATTAAGCAATAAGGCTTGAGAAGCCGGGAATTATGAGGTATTTTTAAAATATTTGTTTTATTAATAAAAACGATATGTTATCGCTTTGTCATTATGGGGCATTGTGTGTAGATAGATTTTATTTTATTTCGTCCATTTTAGTATAAGTCTGTAATGTAACAAAATGTGGAAAAAGTAAGGGGTCTGAAAACTTTCCGAATGCACTGTACCTATGCAGGCTAGCTTCTATTCCTTTGCTAGCCAGCCAACTAAATCTATCACACAATCACATCAAGCAGCTGAAATGACAGAAAACGATCAACATTTTTGTTTGTTTTACCTTGGATTATATTGCCATTTCTTTGGATATATCCATTACAATGACCCTGATAAATGCATTTGCCTGGCTCAGAGAAGCTGTCAGTCTGTTCACATTCATACAGATCGCACGGTGGAGGTCCCCAAAAACGGCAACATTGATCCACAGGTCGGAGAGGTAGACAGCAAGGTTTAGATAAACCACAACTGTTTCAAACCAAATGCTAGCCTCTGGGCATTTGGAAATATTGAATATGACCTTTCGCGTGTGAGGCGAACGTGATAACCACTACACTACTGAAACTACAATAAAAAAAGAGGAAGTCGTGGAAAATATTAGGAATGCCCACAAGTTTACCTCACATAATATCCCAAAGTGAGTACCACAGAAAGAGCCATAATACCCATTAAAAACTAGCGGTCAAACAGGAAAATGGTTCCAATCATTTTCCACCCTTCATGTTCCCCACAGGGGATTTTAAAAACACTTAAAATAAGGGCTGTGTTTCTTGTCGGCTTACCCTGGAGTGGTAAACTATTTGAATCATTATGGACCTCAGACCACACGTAGCAGGAATATTTTCAGAG